>NC_086444.1:4723499-4960999 GCF_028390025.1 Pseudophryne corroboree
AGCAGGAGCAGAGCATTGTGTTCTCCTGGAGAGGTCATGTTGGGAGGTATGACATAGGTATGAGCACTGGGTCAGTATTAGGGTACGGCACAGGTGATGGTAATCATACAGTAAGAGGGGAGTGCAGGAGCAGAGCATTGTGTTCTCCTGGAGAGGTCATGTTGGGAGGTATGACATAGGTATGAGCACTGGGTCAGTATTAGGGTACGGCACAGGTGATGGTAATCATACAGTAAGAGGGGAGTGCAGGAGCAGAGCATTGTGTCCTCCTGGAGAGGTCATGTTGGGAGGTATGACATAGGTATGAGCACTGGGTTAGTATTAGGGTACAGCACAGGTGATGGTAATCATAAAGTAAGAGGGAAGAGCAGGAGCAGAGCATTATGTCCTCCTGGAGAGGTCATGTTGGGAGGTATGACATAGGTATGAGCACTGGGTCAGTATTAGGATACAGCACAGGTGATGGTAATCATACAGTAAGAGGGAAGAGCAGGAGCAGAGCATTGTGTCCTCCTGGAGAGGTCATGTTGGGAGGTATGACATAGGTATGAGCACTGGGTCAGTATTAGGATACAGCACAGGTGATGGTAATCATACAGTAAGAGGGAAGAGCAGGAGCAGAGCATTGTGTCCTCCTGGAGAGGTCATGTTGGGAGGTATGACATAGGTATGAGCACTGGGTCAGTATTAGGGTACGGCACAGGTGATGGTAATCATACAGTAAGAGGGAAGAGCAGGAGCAGAGCATTGTGTCCTCCTGGAGATGTCACGTTGGGAGGTATGACATAGGTATGAGCACTGGGTCAGTATTAGGGTACGGCACAGGTGATGGTAATCATACAGTAAGAGGGAAGAGCAGGAGCAGAGCATTGTGTCCTCCTGGAGATGTCACGTTGGGAGGTATGACATAGGTATGAGCACTGGGTTAGTATTAGGGTACAGCACAGGTGATGGTAATCATAAAGTAAGAGGGAAGAGCAGGAGCAGAGCATTATGTCCTCCTGGAGAGGTCATGTTGGGAGGTATGACATAGGTATGAGCACTGGGTCCGTATTAGGGTACAGCACAGGTGATGTTAATCATTCAGTAAGAGGGAAGAGCAGGAGCAGAGCATTGTGTCTGAAAGGATATCAGCCTCTTCTTGTACCCCTCGATTTGATGGCCACTGACGTCAGTGAGAGCAATCCTTAAAATTACAGATTATACACGACACCATGTAATTAAGAATCACTCTCCGTTTATTGTTCATAACAATGGTATATAAGGCATCATTGTCTAGGGAGGGATTGGAATGTCCAGGGAGGGGTAGGCAAAAGTAAATACTTTATTGGTTTAACTTTACTGCATAGGAGGGGTAAAACAGGCTACATGGGGGGAAGTAGGATACAGCCTAGTACTTCATCTAGGGGTGGTGATTTCACACAGTTCCCAACAAACTATGGGTGGAGCTATATTCATTTTATGCAATGCAAGCTAAATCCAAGGCAAAAGAAAAAGAAACAATATTTACACAATGCACAATGACAGAGGAGATTTAACCCTTCAATCCCCTCTTAGAATCATGATTGTTATACGACATGATTCTTCTGTAGAGCCCCCTTTTTGTTTCTCCAATTTTTTAGATATTGAACATAATCATCGGGGCCTTTGCTATCAGAGGAGGTGATGGGGCTAGTGGTAACATCATAATACATCAAGACTGTGTCAATACCTTTAGATGTGAGTTTCTTTCCACAGGGAATCACACAATAAACTATGAGACCTATAAAGATTAAAGTTATTATTATGAATATACTTATTTGCACAAGAGCCTGTTTCCAATTTTCAATCCACCCAAAATATTGGCTCCATGGGTTATCAACACCTGAATTTTTCTTAAGTTCTATGGATAAGGTTTCTAATTTGTTTATGGCTAAAGTAACCTTACCATTAGGACCAGTGTTGTCAGGAATATATGTACAACAGCCTTCCACCTTACTAATGTAAACACATGTACCGCCTTTTTCTGCTAGAATCATGTCAAGAGCCATTCTATTTTGGAAGGTCATTTGGGAAGTGGCTTCTAGCTGTTCAGCTATACCTTTAAGAGCATCTTTGGTATCATTAACAAATCTTTGTTGGTTATAATATATATAATTAATCCAGGCTACGTTTTTATTTACAGTTACTATAGGGAACAATGATTCAAAACCCTCAGCCACTTCATCTCTAGCTTTGAACTCATTTGGAACACCTCTTGGGACCCCTATAGCATCAATGTATACGTGGGGGTCAAAGCTACCTCCTGGGAGTGCTCTTTTCTTTCGATTAGCAGGAGTATTAGAGGGAGGAGTGGGGTCATCGGTGATCATTAGGAGTGGCATTATGACTTTGGCCAGGGCACACTCACCATACCATGGTGTGTCTAATTTACTTCTAAGTTTCATATCCCCACATATGTAATAAATGTCGCCTAATGATCTAGTTTGGTTGACTAAAACAGTTGTTCTTTTATTTGCACAATACCCTGGTGGGAAGGTTTTTAAATTTCTCCCTGTGGTGGTGTTAGATGTATAACAGGTATAGTTTCCAGGATATATGGTTATGGTGCTTCCTGGGTTGGGATTTTTTGACAATATGGGATATTCCCTTTTCCACATTTCGCACTGACTGTCATTTGTTTTGGTGTCATTAAAAAGGCTGAAAAAACAATTTTCCTGTTCTAGGGGTATATTAAGGGGCACTGTACCTAGGTGGGGCCTAGATTTGCCACAGACATAACAGTTACTTTTATTATGTTTGCTAGCACTATACTTCATCCATTCTAACCAGAAATTGATGTCAGAGAAACCAGTTTCAATAGCTAGGGTGTCTTTAAAGGTGGGATTGTTAACGGCCATCATATCCTTGAAGGTGGTTATATGAGGTTTCAAGAGGTTGGGGCGTGGTTTAGGGGGCTTGAGCTGGGCATACTTTTCATTGTTAAACATATCCTGTAACAAGAATGGTGTAAGGGATGGGTTTAAAAAAAAAGATTCACCTAGGACATAGGTGCCTGCATCAGTAGACTGGGGATGTTTTATGCTTAATATGAATTTACTATCACATCTGTTTTGTCTATGAAGGGTAAGACGGGTAAGCAGGGACTCACCATATTTGTCTTTTCTTGAGAGAGCCTCTTTGGGCTGGTATCCATAACTATGGCCAGAATTCCATCCCACTGATCCCCAATACGCACATTTATTTCCCCAATATTTACTAGTAACACAAATATAGGCTTCAGTGGGGGTATTACGTGTACCATACTGATCACACTGCCAGGCATAATGTTTGTTAAGACAGGGAGCAATGGTACAGAAATCTATTTTATAGGCGGCAACCTCAGTATTGGAGGAGTTATACCAAAATGTGTAGGTGCCGGATTTTTGTGTAATGTCTACTTCAGCTGTAGCTTGGCAAGTGAGGACCATTAGGATTATCAACATAGTCCCCAGGATAGAGGTAGGGGACAGGTTCCTCATCCTCCTCTGTTCTTCTGTCTTCGCTAGGTGGGAGGTCAGGGCTGTCTGCCCCCGTTTGTACCTCGCTGGAATCACTTGCTTCCCTCTCTAGGTCTGGTCTAGGAACCTTTTTCACTCGGGATGCATGGATCCAGGTGGGGCTTTCCTCTGTCAGGACTGCTGTTCTGGTTACTGCTACGACCTCTGTCTCTGGACCGTAGGTAAAGTCTCCTGGGCTCTTGTTCCTGGGGAGCACCTTCACCACGACTCTGTCTCCGACTTTAAAGGGGTGTGTAGGTTCCTGTGGATTCAAAGGGTTTTTACAAACAACCTCATGTTCAATTTCATTCAGTTTTATTATCAGGGACCTGACATACTCTTCTCTGATAAGTTCTAGATCTCCCTCCTGTATTACTAATGGTTTCTTAGCCCAAGGTGTAGGGAAGGGCCTACCCATTAATATTTCAAAGGGGGAGTAACCCAAAGTCTTTTGTGGTGTCATTCTAATTTCTGCCAAGATAATGGGAAGGACTTGCTTCCATTTGTGGAAGGTGCCTCCTGTGGCCTTCCTAAGCTTGTCTTTGAGGGTCCTATTCATGCGTTCTACGACCCCTGAACTCTGCGGGTGATACGGGATGTGGAACTTCCATTCCACCTGCAGGGCCTTTACCAAGGCCTGTGTAATTTTTGCTGTAAAGGCGGAGCCTTTATCACTATTGATTTGCAATGGGCACCCCCATCTGGGGATGATTTCCTGAGTTAGGATCCTAGCAACTGTCTTTGCATCCTCAGATTTAGTGGGGAATACCTCTGGCCATCGAGAGAACATGTCTACAATGACCAGGGCATATTCCTGTTTACCAGTACCTGGGATATGGGTGAAGTCAATTTGCAGGTGTGTAAAGGGTGTGGTGGGATATTCAAGATGCTGATGTTTTGCCTTGTCAGGGTTGTTGGGGTTGTTTCGCAGGCAAGTGATACATCTACTGACATACTGATCTACTAATGACTTGGCATCCGTGACATAGAAATCATTACGTAAAAGTAAGGTAGTTGTTGCCTTACTGTGGTGTCCTATGCCATGGTAGTGAGCAATAAACAAGGGTGCACTGGACTGGGGTATACAAGGTTTCCCCTCTTTGCAGATTAATCCTGTTTTAGGATTCTTCTGCAAAACTGGGTAAGTCCAGTCAGCTAGGTCGGCAGTGGAGGCTGAGGCCTGTAACTGGGTGATCAGGTAATGGTTGTCGAGAGCTGGGGGGGTCATGATGGCCATGTGGGCCTGAGTGATGGGCTGTGAGGCTGCATGTTTGGCAGCAGAGTCAGCAAGGGCATTTCCAAGGGAGACTGCATCCTTTCCCCCCGTGTGTGCCCTGCAATGGAGGATTGCAATGTCAGAGGGTAAGGTTATGGCATGCAGAAGGTCAGAGATGAGTTGGGCATGTGATATGCCTTTTCCATCAGCTCCAAGGAAACCACGGCGTTGCCAAATGACCCCATGGTCATGCACGACGCCGTACCCGTATTTGGAGTCAGTGTAGATGGTGACTGGTTTATTCCGGTAAAGGTGACAAGCCCTTGTGAGAGCAATGAGCTCTGCAGCCTGTGCTGACTGGTAAGGAATGGGCTGTGCTTCCAGAATAATGTCAGGGAGAGTGACAATAGCATAACCCGCTTGGTACGTGGTGTCATTGGGTCTGCTACAGGAACCATCTACAAAAATGACATCCGCGTCGGGGACAGGGACAGGGGACATGTCCAGTCTGGGGGATGTTTCTGACTCAATGGAGGCTGAGCAGTCATGGGGTTCAGGAGGGTGGTCTTCAGGACCTTTGAGCCCCAGTAGAGCGTTGAGAATGGGTGCAGGACCTGAAGAGTTGGTGGCATACTTAATGGTGAGTGAGGGGTTGTTCAAAAGGAGAACCTCATATCCACTAAGGCGCTGAGCTGACATGTGTTGTGTGTGTAACCCTTTTAAAATGGTTAGAACATCATGAGTGGTGTGAAGTATTGTTGTGTGGCCTAGGGTGAGTGTGGTGGCCATTTCAGTTACCATTGCACAGGCTGCAAGTGCCCTGAGGCAAGCAGGCATACCTTGCACAGTGACAGGCATTACTTTGGAAAAAAATGCCACTGGGCGCAACTTTCCTCCATGAAACTGTGTGAGCACCCCCGCCATGGTTTTACAATTGTCCCTTGCAAACAAATGAAAAGGTAGTACATAGTTGGGGAGGCCAAGTGCCGGACTTTTCATTAACATACACTTTAAGCTTTCATATGCAGTTAACATTTCTTGTGACCATTGTACAATATTAGGTTTGTCTTTCAGTGTGGCTTGTCTCAAAATGTTATCATAATAGGAACAATCAGATATCCACTGTCTGCAGTAATTTACCATACCCAGAAAAGACAGCAGTTCTCTCTGGGTAGTTGGGGTGACCAGGCCCAATACAGACTGAATGCGCTGTGGACTGACTTTCCTTTCCCCCTGAGTGAGCACAAAACCTAAGTAATCCACATGCTTCTTACACCATTGCATTTTTGTTTTGGACACCTTGTGTCCACATTCACAGAGCCAGTTTAACAGTGATATACCATCCTCCCGGCAGGCCTCCTCAGTTTGACTACAGAGCAGCAGATCATCTGCATACTGTAGCAGGACTGAACCATGGTGAGGTTGCCAGGGCCCCAATGTGGCCTGGAGTACAATGCTATAGACAACGGGTGCGTCAATATAGCCCTGGGGTAAACGACACCAGGTGAGTTGCTTGCCCTCAAAAGAAAATGCAAAAAGTAACTGTGTCTGTGCATCCACTGGAATGCTAAAAAATGCATTTTTTAAATCAATCACAGAAAAAATTGCAGCATCTGCAGGGATAGCTGAAATGAGTGAGTTAATGTCAGGTACAATGGGTGCTATGGGCACAATGAGTTGGTTAATTGCCCTGAGGTCTTGTACAAACCTTACACTACCATCTGACTTAGCAACAGGGTTGACTGGTGTGCAGTAAGGTGAGATTATGTGTCTGAGAATGCCTTGTTGGAGAAACTGTTGTATCATTGGTCTAAGACCTTCAACCTTCTCTTGTGACAAGGGGTATTGCTTTTGATAGACAGGTTGTGTGTCAGGTTTCAGGGTTGCTCTATATGGTGTGCAAGGAATGAGGCCAGTGTCATAGGGACCCTCCGACCATAGAGCAGGGTTCACTTTGTCAAAATCAGGTGTAATGTCTGTTGCCTCCCACACCGGTAGGTGTGGGGACTCGACCTCCAGGCCACTGCTAGTGGGTGAAGGGAGAATGGAGATTTCGAGTTTGCTAAGAAGATCCCTTCCCAGAAGATTAATTGGACATTCAGGTATTACAGTGAAATTGTGTTTACCCATATACGTGCCTCCCGTGGTTCTGACACTAAGGGCATCTGTCAGGTAAGCATCTGTGGGTATCCCATTGATTCCCATTGAAGGAGCAGTCTTTTCCAAATGACCATCGTACAGGTCGACACACAAAACACTAGTAGTTGCCCCGCTATCTACCAGGAAAGGGATTGCTCTCTTTCCTATAATCAAGGTTAGTAGCGGTGGGTCCTTCCAGTGTCTGGTGAGTTGGGCAAAGGCTGGGATACCCTCCTCCGGGCCCCGTCAGTGGGAGGGATCCTGCCAGTCAACCCGGAATCGGACATGATCCTGAAAGGGGTTGTTGTGTGACTGTCGGGGATGATCCCGGGAGGGAGCCGGAGCTTGGGGCTGTCGGTGGTTTTGTGGGGGACAAGGGCAATCCCTTGCCCAGTGATCGTCCCTTCCACAGTTGAAGCAGGAGGTTTGTTTCCTGCTGGCAGAGTCAGGGGGGTGGGGTGGCCTGGCTTGTGGGTTTTGATATCGGGCTGGATTGCGGGGTGGGCCAGTGGAGTGCTGCTGGCGTCTATCTCCCCGACCTCTCTGATTTTGGTAATTATGAGTTGGGGCATTCTGCAAGGGTTTTTTAACATCAAAGCATCCTGCAGCTTCCTTTTCATATAAGTGCTTTTCAAATTCCTTAATATTATCAGAGGTCCAGGAAGAAACACCTTGCTTAACTGGGACCATAACAGATGGCAACAAGTTATTTACAAAGGTAGAAATTAGTAAATGGTCTGTATCTACAAGAGTAAGACCTGCATCTTCAGACCAACACTTTTTTAACCTCTTCCAAAACTCAGTGACAGTTTCAGTGGGCTTTTGTTTACATGCTACGGCAATAGGAAGAGAAGCTCGGGTTTTAAAAATCTCTTTCATATGGGTCTCAATTTCCTTCCACATCTCCGTTACACCGTCCCCAGTATTGAGAGGGTAGCGAACGGCATCGTTAAGGATGGTAGGAGTGTTTATGGTGGGAATCTTTTTCCAATCCCACCCGTTGTAATGGTCTATAACCCCATCTATGATCAGCTTCATATCTTCTTGAGTATAGCTGCGTCCTGTGCAAGCCTTTTTCAAGTAAGCTATGCAGCCGTCAGGTGCAACAGTGGGTTTGGGACAGTTCTTAACAATTCTGTCTAAATCCTCTATTTCAATGGGTTTCTTTAACAACTGATCCCCTACTGTCATAAAGGGCAGGTGTGTAGCGACACCGCTGGCATCAGCACTGTTTTCAAGGAAACCAGTGCCGGATCGCGTTATGGAGGGGGTAAGAGGGTGGTGAATGATAACAGTTGAGTCAGCGTTACGGCGGGAGGTGATTTGTTTGTTAGGAGTAGGGGCACTAGGGGCGGGGGTGGTTACGTCTATGTGGAGGGTACTGTCAGGGGGGGCTATTCCTCCTGAGCCTCCTTCTCCTTCCCCTTCCCCTCCTCCCCCTCCCCTTTGCATCGGAATTCGTGACAAAGCAACTGCAGCTAACAGATCTGTGTCTTTTAAGGAGGGGTATAGGGGACTGTAGGGCGGAGGAGAAGAGTTTTTTAGAAACTTGTTGCTTCTAAATTCCTCAGCTTTGTGTAGTCGGGAAGTTACAGATTTTATTCTACGCTGTTTCTGCTTGATATTCTTGTCATACCAATGAGGTGCTATCGTGAGCCATTGCTCTCCTCCAGCACGCATATATGTCATGTCCCATTGTGGGTCATGATCATACCATGGCCAGGCTTCCTTATCTTCCAGACAAAGACCTTTGACCATGTCCATATAAAAGGGATAATTAATACCATCACGGGGGAATGGGCTGGGGCTGCCAACTTTCTCTGTCCACCCCGCTAAGTTATCTACCCAAGGGTTAACTAAATAATAATCTGTGGTGGAGTTACGGGCAACATATTCCTTACATGTTTCTCCTGGTAAAGGTGGAGGATAAATGACTGTCTTACTCTGACCCCCTCCCATAGTAAAGAATACAATCTACACCAGCTTTCTACGCAATTTCTACAACAACTTATAACAACTGTCTATGCAATATCACAACAAAAATGCAGTTTAAAAAAAACCTTCTATACAATTTCACAACAAAAAGACTTTCTATGCATGCATTAGCTAACACCAGTTAATTAGTCATTGACAATATCACAATATTATCTGTATAATGAGAACATGAAATCTTTTGACGGTTACGCTTACCTTCGTACAAGATGTCAGAAAAAATACAGCGTTTTAAACAGGAAGCAAGAAAAGTGTTTGAGTAAGATATCTGGCAGACGAAAACTTACCAGCCGTCTGAACCAAATATAAGAACTTATCACACTACAAACATACAAGAATATATAGGCGATCAAATCGGGGTATTTTCTACGTTACGTATAGACCCCAGGTCTATTTTTTAAGTATCCCAGATACTAACGTCTTTGGAGAATTGCGCTTTTCTCAGACGTATCTTTAAGTCCCAGACATTAAAGATTATATGGTATCCCTGATACCTGTTTTATGGCTTTACATAAAACTACGTAATATTAAGTCCCGGACTTAAATATTACCTTGTCACGTGTTCCCGGAACACGGAGCGAGTTCAAATTCAGTGTTTGAACGCAATCCCTTACGGAAAAGACAGACAATGAATTCTCTATCTTACCGATTCGGGGGCGATCAACTGAATCCCGGACGAGCCCCCACTTGAAAGGATATCAGCCTCTTCTTGTACCCCTCATGTTGGGAGGTACGACATAGGTTTGAGCACTGGGTTAGAATTAGGGTACAGCACAGGTAATGGTAATCATACAGTAAGAGGGAAGAGCAGAAGCAGAGCATTGTGTCCTCCTGGAGAGGTCATGTTGGGAGGTATGACATAGGTATGAGCACTGGGTCAGTATTAGGGTACAGCACAGGTGATGGTAATCATACAGTAAGAGGAAAGAGCAGGAGCAGAGCATTGTGTCCTCCTGGAGAGGTCATGTTGGGAGGTATGACATAGGTATGAGCACTGGGTCAGTATTAGGGTACAGCACAGGTGATGGTAATCATACAGTAAGAGGGAAGAGCAGGAGCAGAGCATTGTGTCCTCCTGGAGAGATCATGTTGGGAGGTATGACATAGGTATGAGCACTGGGTCAGTATTAGGGTACAGCACAGGTGATGGCAATCATACAGTAAGAGGGAAGAGCAGGAGCAGAGCATTGTGTCCTCCTGGAGAGGTCATGTTGGGAGGTATGCCATAGGTATGAGCACTGGGTCAATATTAGGATACAGCACAGGTGATGGTAACCATACAGTAAGAGGAGGAGCAGAGCATTGTGTCCTCCTGGAGAGGGTCATGTTGGGAGGTATGACATAGGTATGAGCACTGGGTCAGTATTAGGGTACAGCACAGGTGACGATAATCATACAGTAAGAGGGAAGAGCAGGAGCAGAGCATTGTGTCCTCCTGGAGAGGTCATGTTGGGAGGTATGACATAGGTATGAGCACTGGGTCAGTAATAGGGTACAGCACAGGTGATGGTAATCATACAGTAAGAGGGAAGTGCAGGAGCAGAGCATTGTGTCCTCCTGGAGAGGGTCATGTTGGTAGGTATGACATAGGTATGAGCACTGGGTCAGTATTAGGGTACAGCACAGGTGAAGGTAATCATACAGTAAGAGGGAAGTGCAGGAGCAGAGCATTGTGTCCTGTAGAGGTCATGTTGGGAGGTATGACATAGGTATGAGCACTGGGTCAGTATTAGGGTACAGCACAGGTGATGGTAATCATACAGTAAGAGGGAAGAGCAGGAGCAGAGCATTGTGTCCTCCTGGAGAGGTCATGTTGGGAGGTATGACATAGGTATGAGCACTGGGTCAGTAATAGGGTACAGCACAGGTGATGGTAATCATACGGTAAGAGGGAAGTGCAGGAGCAGAGCATTGTGTCCTCCTGGAGAGGATCATGTTGGGAGGTATGACATAGGTATGAGCACTGGGTCAGTATTAGGGTACAGCACAGGTGATGGTAATCATACAGTAAGAGGGAAGAGCAGGAGCAGAGCATTGTGTCCTCCTGGAGAGGTCATGTTGGGAGGTATGACATAGGTATGAGCACTGGGTCAGTATTAGGGTACAGCACAGGTGATGGTAATCATACAGTAAGAGGGAAGTGCAGGAGCAGAGCATTGTGTCCTCCTGGAGAGGTCATGTTGAGAGGTATGACATAGGTATGAGCACTGGGTCAGTATTAGGGTACAGCACAGGTGATGGTAATCATACAGTAAGAGGGAAGAGCAGGAGCAGAGCATTATGTCCTCCTGGAGAGGTCATGTTGGGAGGTATGACATAGGTATGAGCACTGGGTCCGTATTAGGGTACAGCACAGGTGATGGTAATCATACAGTAAGAGGGAAGAGCAGGAGCAGAGCATTGTGTCCTCCTGGAGAGGGTCATGTTGGGAGGTATGACATAGGTATGAGCACTGGGTCAGTATTAGGGTACAGCACAGGTGATGGTAATCATACAGTAAGAGGGAAGAGCAGGAGCAGAGCATTGTGTCCTCCTGGAGTGGGTCATGTTGGGAGGTATGACATAGGTATGAGCACTGGGTCAGTATTAGGGTACAGCACAGGGGGTGTGGTATTGAAAGTCGACAGTAACTAGGTCGACAATGTCTAGGTCGACCACTATTGGTCGACAGTAACTAGGTCGACAGGGTGTCTAGGTCGACAGGGTCTTTAGGTTGACATGTTCTAGGTCGACAGGTCAAAAGGTCGACATGAGTTTTTAATGTTATTTTGGTGTCGTTTTCTTCGTAGAGTGACCGGGATCCCCAATTAGTGCACCGCGTCCCCTCGCATGGCTCGCTTCGCTCGCCATGCTTCGGGCATGGTGCCTTCGCTCCGCTACCGCTTCGCTCGGCACAGATTACCATTCCAATCGTAGTCCACGTGGATCGTTAAGTATGAAAAGGTTCAAAAAAAGAAAAAAATTGTGAAAAACTCATGTCGACCTTTTGACCTGTCGACCTAGAACATGTCGACCTCAAGACCCTGTCGACCTAGACACCCTGTCAACCTAGTTACTGTCGACCAATAGTGGTCGACCTAGACATTGTCGACTTAGTTACTGTCGACTTTCAATCCGGATCCCCAGCACAGGTGATGGTAATCATACAGTAAGAGGGAAGAGCAGGAGCAGAGCATTGTGTCCCTCCTGGAGAGGGTCATGTTGGGAGGTATGACATAGGTATGAGCACTGAGTCAGTATTAGGGTACAGCACAGGTGATGGTAATCATACAGTAAGAGGGACGAGCAGGAGCAGAGCATTGTGTCCTCCTGGAGAGGTCATGTTGGGAGGTATGACATAGGTCTGAGCACTGGGTCAGTATTAAGGTACAGCACAGGTGATGGTAATCATACAGTAAGAGAGAAGTGTAGGAGCAGAGCATTGTGTCCTCCTGGAGAGGTCATGTTGGGAGATATGACATAGGTATGAGCACTGGGTCAGTATTAAGGTACAGCACAGGTGATGGTAATCATACAGTAAGAAGGATGAGCAGGAGCAGAGCATTGTGTCCTCCTGGAGAGGTCATGTTGGGAGGTATGACATAGGTATGAGCACTGGGTCAGTATTAGGGTACAGCACAGGTGATGGTAATCATACAGTAAGAGGGAAGAGCAGGAGCAGAGCATTGTGTCCTCCTGGAGAGGTCATGTTGGGAGGTATGACATAGGTATGAGCACTGGGTCAGTATTAGGGTACAGCACAGGTGATGGTAATCATACAGTAAGAGGGAAGAGCAGGAGCAGAGCATTGTGTCCTCCTGGAGAGGTCATGTTGGGAGGTATGTCATAGGTATGAGCACTGGGTCAGTATTAGGGTACAGCACATGTGATGGTAATCATACAGTAAGAGGGAAGAGCAGTAGCAGAGCATTGTGTCCCTCCTGGAGAGGGTCATGTTGGGAGGTATGACATAGGTATGAGCACTGGGTCAGTATTAGGGTACAGCACAGGTGATGGTAATCATACAGTAAGAGGGAAGTGCAGGAGCAGAGCATTGTGTCCTCCTGGAGAGATCATGTTGGGAGGTATGACATAGGTATGAGCACTGGGTCCGTATTAGGGTACAGTACAGGTGATGGTAGTTATACAGTAAGAGGGAAGAGCATGAGCAGAGCATTGTGTCCTCCTGGAGAGGTCATGTTGGGAGGTATGACATAGGTATGAGCACTGGGTCAGTATTAGGGTACAGCACAGGTGATGGTAATCATACAGTAAGAGGAAAGAGCAGGAGCAGAGCATTGTGTCCTCCTGGAGAGGTCATGTTGGGAGGTATGACATAGGTATGAGCACTGGGTCAGTATTAGGGTACAGAACAGGTGATGGTAATCATACAGTAAGAGGGAAGAACAGGAGCAGAGCATTGTGTCCTCCTGGAGAGGGTCATGTTGGGAGGTATGACATAGGTATGAGCACTGGGTCAGTATTAGGATACAGAACAGGTGATGGTAATCATACAGTAGGAGGGAAGAGCAGGAGCAGAGCATTGTGTCCTCCTGGAGAGGTCATGTTGGGAGGTATGACATAGGTATGAGCACTGGGTCAGTATTAGGGTACAGCACAGGTGATGGTAATCATACAGTAAGAGGGAAGAGCAGGAGCAGATCATAGTGTCCTCCTGGAGAGGGTCATGTTGGGAGGTATGACATAGGTATGAGCACTGGGTCAGTATTAGGGTACAGCACAGGTGATGGTAATCATACAGTAAGAGGAAAGAGCAGGAGCAGAGCATTGTGTCCTCCTGGAGAGGTCATGTTGGGAGGTATGACATAGGTATGAGCACTGGGTCAGTATTAGGGTACAGCACAGGTGATGGTAATCATACAGTAAGAGGAAAGAGCAGGAGCAGAGCATTGTGTCCTCCTGGAGAGGTCATGTTGGGAGGTATGTCATAGGTATGAGCACTGGGTCAGTATTAGGGTACAGCACAGGTGATGGTAATCATACAGTAAGAGGGAAGAGCAGTAGCAGAGCATTGTGTCCCTCCTGGAGAGGGTCATGTTGGGAGGTATGACATAGGTATGAGCACTGGGTTAGAATTAGGGTACAGCACAGGTGATGGTAATCATACAGTAAGAGGGAAGAGCAGAAGCAGAACATTGTGTCCTCCTGGAGAGGTCATGTTGGGAGGTATGACATAGGTATGAGCACTGGGTCAGTATTAGGGTACAGCACAGGTGATGGTAATCATACAGTAAGAGGAAAGAGCAGGAGCAGAGCATTGTGTCCTCCTGGAGAGGTCATGTTGGGAGGTATGACATAGGTATGAGCACTGGGTCAGTATTAGGGTACAGCACAGGTGATGGTAATCATACAGTAAGAGGGAAGAGCAGGAGCAGAGCATTGTGTCCTCCTGGAGAGATCATGTTGGGAGGTATGACATAGGTATGAGCACTGGGTCAGTATTAGGGTACAGCACAGGTGATGGCAATCATACAGTAAGAGGGAAGAGCAGGAGCAGAGCATTGTGTCCTCCTGGAGAGGTCATGTTGGGAGGTATGCCATAGGTATGAGCACTGGGTCAGTATTAGGATACAGCACAGGTGATGGTAACCATACAGTAAGAGGAGGAGCAGAGCATTGTGTCCTCCTGGAGAGGGTCATGTTGGGAGGTATGACATAGGTATGAGCACTGGGTCAGTATTAGGGTACAGCACAGGTGACGATAATCATACAGTAAGAGGGAAGAGCAGGAGCAGAGCATTGTGTCCTCCTGGAGAGGTCATGTTGGGAGGTATGACATAGGTATGAGCACTGGGTCAGTATTAGGGTACAGCACAGGTGATGGTAATCATACAGTAAGAGGAAGAGCAGGAGCAGAGCATTGTGTCCTCCTGGAGAGGTCATGTTGGGAGGTATGACATAGGTATGAGCACTGGGTCAGTAATAGGGTACAGCACAGGTGATGGTAATCATACGGTAAGAGGGAAGTGCAGGAGCAGAGCATTGTGTCCTCCTGGAGAGGTCATGTTGGGAGGTATGACATAGGTATGAGCACTGGGTCAGTATTAGGGTACAGCACAGGTGATGGTAATCATACAGTAACAGGGAAGTGCAGGAGCAGAGCATTGTGTCCTCCTGGAGAGGTCATGTTGGTAGGTATGACATAGGTATGAGCACTGGGTCAGTATTAGGGTACAGCACAGGTGATGGTAATCATACAGAAACAGGGAAGTGCAGGAGCAGAGCATTGTGTCCTCCTGGAGAGGATCATGTTGGGAGGTATGACATAGGTATGAGCACTGGGTCAGTATTAGGGTACAGCACAGGTGATGGTAATCATACAGTAAGAGGGAAGAGCAGGAGCAGAGCATTGTGTCCTCCTGGAGAGGTCATGTTGGGAGGTATGACATAGGTATGAGCACTGGGTCAGTATTAGGATACAGCACAGGTGATGGTAATCATACAGTAAGAGGGAAGAGCAGGAGCAGAGCATTGTGTCCTCCTGGAGAGGTCATGTTGGGAGGTATGACATAGGTATGAGCACTGGGTCAGTATTAGGATACAGCACAGGTGATGGTAATCATACAGTAAGAGCAGGAGCAGAGCACTGTGTCCTCCTGGAGAGGTCATGTTGGTAGGTATGAGCACTGGGTCAGTATTAGGGTACGGCACAGGTGATGGTAATCATACAGTAAGAGGGAAGAGCAGGAGCAGAGCATTGTGTCCTGGAGAGGGTCATGTTGGGAGGTATGACATAGGTATGAGCACTGGGTCAGTATTAGGGTACAGCACAGGTGATGGTAATCATACAGTAAGAGGGAAGAGCAGGAGCAGAGCATTGTGTCCTCCTGGAGAGGTCATGTTGGGAGGTATGACATAGGTATGAGCACTGGGTCAGTATTAGGGTACAGCACAGGTGATGGTAATCATACAGTAAGAGGGAAGTGCAGGAGCAGAGCACTGTGTCCTCCTGGAGAGGTCATGTTGGGAGGTATGACATAGGTATGAGCACTGGGTCAGTATTAGGGTACAGCACAAGTGATGGAAATCATACAGTAAGAGGAAAGAGCAGGAGCAGAGCATTGTGTCCTCCTGGAGAGGTCATGTTGGGAGGTATGACATAGGTATGAGCACTGGGTCAGTATAAGGGTACAGCACAGGTGATGGTAATCATACAGTAAGAGGGAAGAGCAGGAGCAGACCATTGTGTCCTCCTGGAGAGGTCATGTTGGGAGGTATGACATAGGTATGAGCACTGGGTCAGTATTAGGGTACAGCACAGGTGATGATAATCATACAGTAAGAGGGAAGAGCAGAAGCAGAGCATTGTGTCCTCCTGGAGAGGTCATGTTGGGAGGTATGACATAGGTATGAGCACTGGGTCAGTATTAGGGTACAGCACAGGTGATGGTAATCATACAGTAAGAGGAAAGAGCAGGAGCAGAGCATTGTGTCCTCCTGGAGAGGTCATGTTGGGAGGTATGACATAGGTATGAGCACTGGGTCAGTATTAGGATACAGCACAGGTGATGGTAATCATACAGTAAGAGGGAAGAGCAGGAGCAGAGCATTGTGTCCTCCTGGAGAGATCATGTTGGGAGGTATGACATAGGTATGAGCACTGGGTCAGTATTAGGGTACAGCACAGGTGATGGCAATCATACAGTAAGAGGGAAGAGCAGGAGCAGAGCATTGTGTCCTCCTGGAGAGGTCATGTTGGGAGGTATGACATCGGTATGAGCACTGGGTCAGTATAAGGGTACAGCACAGGTGACGGTAATCATACAGTAAGAGGGAAGAGCAGGAGCAGAGCATTGTGTCCTCCTGGAGAGGTCATGTTGGGAGGTATGACATAGGTATGAGCACTGGGTCAGTATTAGGGTACAGCACAGGTGATGGTAATCATACAGTAAGAGGGAAGAGCAGGAGCAGAGCATTGTGTCCTCCTGGAGAGGTCATGTTGGGAGGTATGACATAGGTATGAGCACTGGGTCAGTATTAGGGTACAGCACAGGTGATGGTAATCATACAGTAAGAGAGAAGAGCAGGAGCAGAGCATTGTGTCCTCCTGGAGAGGTCATGTTGAGAGGTATGACATAGGTATGAGCACTGGGTCAGTATTAGGGTACAGCACAGGTGATGGTAATCATACAGTAAGAGGGAAGAGCAGGAGCAGAGCATTGTGTCCTCCTGGAGAGGACATGTTGGGAGGTATGACATAGGTATGAGCACTGGGTCAGTATTAGGGTACAGCACAGGTGATGGTAATCATTCAGTAAGAGGGAAGAGCTGGAGCAGAGCATTGTGTCCTCCTGGAGAGGTCATGTTGGGAGGTACGACATAGGTTTGAGCACTGGGTTAGAATTAGGGTACAGCACAGGTGATGGTAATCATACAGTAAGAGGGAAGAGCAGAAGCAGAGCATTGTGTCCTCCTGGAGAGGTCATGTTGGGAGGTATGACATAGGTATAAGCACTGGGTCAGTATTAGGGTACAGCACAGGTGATGGTAATCATACAGTAAGAGGGAAGTGCAGGAGCAGAGCATTGTGTCCTCCTGGAGAGGTCATGTTGGTAGGTATGACATAGGTATGAGCACTGGGTCAGTATTAGGGTACAGCACAGGTGATGGTAATCATACAGTAACAGGGAAGTGCAGGAGCAGAGCATTGTGTCCTCCTGGAGAGGATCATGTTGGGAGGTATGACATAGGTATGAGCACTGGGTCAGTATTAGGGTACAGCACAGGTGATGGTAATCATACAGTAAGAGGGAAGAGCAGGAGCAGAGCATTGTGTCCTCCTGGAGAGGTCATGTTGGGAGGTATGACATAGGTATGAGCACTGGGTCAGTATTAGGGTACAGCACAGGTGATGGTAATCATACAGTAAGAGGGAAGTGCAGGAGCAGAGCATTGTGTCCTCCTGGAGAGGTCATGTTGAGAGGTATGACATAGGTATGAGCACTGGGTCAGTATTAGGGTACAGCACAGGTGATGGTAATCATACAGTAAGAGGGAAGAGCAGGAGCAGAGCATTATGTCCTCCTGGAGAGGTCATGTTGGGAGGTATGACATAGGTATGAGCACTGGGTCCGTATTAGGGTACAGCACAGGTGATGGTAATCATACAGTAAGAGGGAGTGCAGGAGCAGAGCATTGTGTCCTCCTGGAGAGGTCATGTTGGGAGGTATGACATAGGTATGAGCACTGGGTCAGTATTAGGGTACAGCACAGGTGATGGTAATTATACAGTAAGAGGGAAGAGCAGGAGCAGAGCATTGTGTCCTCCTGGAGAGGTCATGTTGGGAGGTATGACATAGGTATGAGCACTGGGTCAGTATTAGGGTACAGCACAGGTGATGGTAATTATACAGTAAGAGGGAAGAGCAGGAGCAGAGCATTGTGTCCTCCTGGAGTGGGTCATGTTGGGAGGTATGACATAGGTATGAGCACTGGGTCAGTATTAGGTTACAGCACAGGTGATGGTAATCATACGGTAAGAGGGAAGTGCAGGAGCAGAGCATTGTGTCCTCCTGGAGAGGTCATGTTGGGAGGTATGACATAGGTATGAGCACTGGGTCCGTATTAGGGTACAGCACAGGTGATGGTAATCATACAGTAAGAGGGAGTGCAGCAGCAGAGCATTGTGTCCTCCTGGAGAGGTCATGTTGGGAGGTATGACATAGGTATGAGCACTGGGTCAGTATTAGGGTACAGCACAGGTGATAGTAATCATACAGTAAGAGGGAAGTGCAGGAGCAGAGCATTGTGTCCTCCTGGAGAGGGTCATGTTGGGAGGTATGACATAGGTATGAGCACTGGGTCAGTATTAGGGTACAGCACAGGTGATGGTAATCATACAGTAAGAGGGAAGAGCAGGAGCAGAGCATTGTGTCCCTCCTGGAGAGGGTCATGTTGGGAGGTATGACATAGGTATGAGCACTGGGTCAGTATTAGGGTACAGCACAGGTGATGGTAATCATACAGTAAGAGGGAAGAGCAGGAGCAGAGCATTGTGTCCCTCCTGGAGTGGGTCATGTTGGGAGGTATGACATAGGTATGAGCACTGGGTCAGTATTAGGGTACAGCACAGGTGATGGTAATCATACAGTAAGAGGGAAGAGCAGGAGCAGAGCATTGTGTCCTCCTGGAGAGGTCATGTTGGGAGGTATGACATAGGTCTGAGCACTGGGTCAGTATTAGGGTACAGCACAGGTGATGGTAATCATACAGTAAGAGAGAAGTGTAGGAGCAAAGCATTGTGTCCTCCAGGAGAGGGTCATGTTGGGAGGTATGACATAGGTATGAGCACTGGGTCCGTATTAGGGTACAGTACAGGTGATGGTAGTTATACAGTAAGAGGGAAGAGCAGGAGCAGAGCATTGTCTCCTCCTGGAGAGGTCATGTTGGGAGGTATGACATAGGTATGAGCACTGGGTCAGTATTAGGGTACAGCACAGGTGATGGTAATCATACAGTAAGAGGGAAGAGCAGGAGCAGATCATTGTGTCCTCCTGGAGAGGGTCATGTTGGGAGGTATGACATAGGTATGAGCACTGGGTCAGTATTAGGGTACAGCACAGGTGATGGTAATCATACAGTAAGAGAGAAGTGTAGGAGCAGAGCATTGTGTCCTCCAGGAGAGGGTCATGTTGGGAGGTATGACATAGGTATGAGCACTGGGTCCGTATTAGGGTACAGTACAGGTGATGGTAGTTATACAGTAAGAGGGAAGTGCAGGAGCAGAGCATTGTGTCCTCCTGGAGAGGACATGGTGGGAGGTATGACATAGGTATGAGCACTGGGTCAGTATTGGGGTACAGCACAGGTGATGGTAATCATACAGTAAGAGGGAAGTGCAGGAGCAGAGCATTGTGTCCTCCTGGAGAGGACATGGTGGGAGGTATGACATAGGTATGAGCACTGTGTCAGTATTGGGGTACAGCACAGGTGATGGTAATCATACAGTAAGAGTGAAGTGCAGGAGCAGAGCATTGTGTCCTCCTGGAGAGGTCATGTTGGGAGGTATGACATAGGTATGAGCACTGGGTCAGTATTAGGGTACAGCACAGGTGATGGTAATCATACAGTAAGAGGGAAGAGCAGGAGCAGAGCATTGTGTCCTCCTGGAGAGGTCATGTTGGGAGGTATGACATAGGTATGAGCACTGGGTCAGTATTAGGGTACAGCACAGGTGATGGTAATCATACAGTAAGAGGGAGTGCAGGAGCAGAGCATTGTGTCCTCCTGGAGAGGTCATGTTGGGAGGTATGACATAGGTATGAGCACTGGGTCAGTGTTTGGGTACAGCACAGGTGATGGTAATCATACAGTAAGAGGGAAGAGCAGGAGCAGAGCATTGTGTCCTCCTGTAGAGGTCATGTTGGGAGGTATGACATAGGTATGAGCACTGGGTCAGTGTTTGGGTACAGCACAGGTGATGGTAATCATACAGTAAGAGGGAAGAGCAGGAGCAGAGCATTGTGTCCTCCTGGAGAGGTCATGTTGGGAGGTATGACATAGGTATGAGCACTGGGTCAGTATTAGGGTACAGCACAGGTGATGGTAATCATACAGTAAGAGGGAAGAGCAGGAGCAGAGCATTGTGTCCTCCTGGAGAGGTCATGTTGGGAGGTATGACATAGGTATGAGCACTGGGTCAGTATTAGGGTACAGCACAGGTGATGGTAATCATACAGTAAGAGGGAAGTGCAGGAGCAGAGCATTGTGTCCTCCTGGAGAGGACATGGTGGGAGGTATGACATAGGTATGAGCACTGTGTCAGTATTGGGGTACAGCACAGGTGATGGTAATCATACAGTAAGAGTGAAGTGCAGGAGCAGAGCATTGTGTCCTCCTGGAGAGGTCATGTTGGGAGGTATGACATAGGTATGAGCACTGGGTCAGTATTAGGGTACAGCACAGGTGCTGGTAATCATACAGTAAGAGGGAAGGGTAGGAGCAGAGCATTGTGTCCTCCTGGAGAGGTCATGTTGGGAGGTATGACATAGGTATGAGCACTGGGTCAGTATTAGGGTACAGCACAGGTGATGGTAATCATACAGTAAGAGGGAAGAGCAGGAGCAGAGCATTGTGTCCTCCTGGAGAGGTCATGTTGGGAGGTATGACATAGGTATGAGCACTGGGTCAGTATTAGGATATAGTACAGGTGATGGTAATCATACAGTAAGAGGGAAGAGCAGGAGCAGAGCATTGTGTCCTCCTGGAGAGGGTCATGTTGGGAGGTATGACATAGGTATGAGCACTGGGTCAGTATTAGGGTACAGCACAGGTGATGGTAATCATACAGTAAGAGGGAGTGCAGGAGCAGAGCATTGTGTCCTCCTGGAGAGGTCATGTTGGGAGGTATGACATAGTTATGAGCACTGGGTCAGTATGAGGGTACAGCACAGGTGATGGTAATCATACAGTAATAGTGAAGAGCAGGAGCAGAGCATTGTGTCCTCCTGGAGAGGTCATGTTGGGAGGTATGACATAGGTATGAGCACTGGGTCAGTATTAGGGTACAGCACAGGTGATGGTAATCATACAGTAAGAGAGAAGAACAGGAGCAGAGCATTGTGTCCTCCTGGAGAGGTCATGTTGGGAGGTATGACATAGGTATGAGCAGTGGATCAGTATTAGGGTACAGCACAGGTGATGGTAATCATACAGTAAGAGAGAAGAGCAGGAGCAGAGCATTGTGTCCTCCAGGAGAGGGTCATGTTGGGAGGTATGACATAGGTATGAGCACTGGGTCCGTATTAGGGTACAGCACAGGTGATGGTAATCATACAGTAAGAGGGAGTGCAGGAGCAGAGCATTGTGTCCTCCTGGAGAGGTCATGTTGGGAGGTATGACATAGGTATGAGCACTGGGTCAGTATTAGGGTACAGCACAGGTGATAGTAATCATACAGTAAAAGGGAAGTGCAGGAGCAGAGCATTGTGTCCTCCTGGAGAGGGTCATGTTGGGAGGTATGACATAGGTATGAGCACTGGGTCAGTATTAGGGTACAGCACAGGTGATGGTAATCATACAGTAAGAGGGAAGAGCAGGAGCAGAGCATTGTGTCCTCCTGGAGTGGGTCATGTTGGGAGGTATGACATAGGTATGAGCACTGGGTCAGTATTAGGGTACAGCACAGGTGATGGTAATCATACAGTAAGAGGGAAGAGCAGGAGCAGAGCATTGTGTCCCTCCTGGAGAGGGTCATGTTGGGAGCTATGACATAGGTATGAGCACTGGGACAGTATTAGGGTTACAGCACAGGTGATGGTAATCATACAGTAAGAGGGAAGTGCAGGAGCAGAGCATTGTGTCCTAGAGAGGGTCATGTTGGGAGGTATGACATAGGTATGAGCACTGGGTCAGTATTAGGTACAGCACAGGTGATGGTAATCATACAGTAAGAGGGAAGTGCAGGAGCAGAGCATTGTGTCCTCCTGGAGAGGTCATGTTGGGAGGTATGACATAGGTATGAGCACTGGGTCAGTATTAGGGTACAGCACAGGTGATGGTAATCATACAGTAAGAGGGAAGAGCAAGAGCAGAGCATTGTGTCCTCCTGGAGAGGTCATGTTGGGAGGTATGACATAGGTATGAGCACTGGGTCAGTATTAGGATACAGCACAGGTGATGGTAACCATACAGTAAGAGGAGGAGCAGAGCATTGTGTCCTCCTGGAGAGGTCATGTTGGGAGGTATGACATAGGTGTGAGCACTAGGTCAGTATTAGGGTATAGCACAGGTGATGGTAATCATACAGTAAGAGGGAAGAGCAGGAGCAGAGCATTGTGTCCTCCTGGAGAGGTCATGTTGGGAGGTATGACATAGGTATGAGCACTGGGTCAGTATTAGGGTACAGCACAGGAGATGGTAATCATACAGTAAGAGGGAAGAGCAGGAGCAGAGCATTGTGTCCTCCTGTTGAGGGTCATGTTGGGAGGTATGACATAGGTATGAGCACTGGGTCAGTATTTGGGTACAGCACAGGTGATGGTAATCATACAGTAAGAGGGAAGAACAGAGCATTGTGACCTCCCGGAGAGGTCATGTTGGGAGGTATGACATAGGTATGAGCACTGGGTCAGTATTAGGGTACAGCACAGGTGATGGTAATCATACAGTAAGAGGGAGTGCAGGAGCAGAGCATTGTGTCCTCCTGGAGAGGGTCATGTTGGGAGGTATGACATAGGTATGAGCACTGGGTCAGTATTAGGGTACAGCACAGGTGATGGTAATCATACAGTAAGAGGGAAGTGCAGGAGCAGAGCATTGTGTCCTCCTGGAGAGGGTCATGTTGGGAGGTATGACATAGGTATGAGCACTGGGTCAGTATTAGGGTACAGCACAGGTGATGGTAATCATACAGTAAGAGGGAGTGCAGGAGCAGAGCATTGTGTCCTCCTGGAGAGGTCATGTTGGGAGGTATGACATAGTTATGAGCACTGGGTCAGTATGAGGGTACAGCACAGGTGATGGTAATCATACAGTAAGAGGGAAGAGCAGTAGCAGAGCATTGTGTCCCTCCTGGAGAGGGTCATATTGGGAGGTATGACATAGGTATGAGCACTGGGTCAGTATTAGGGTACAGCACAGGTGATGGTAATCATACAGTAAGAGGGAAGAGCAGGAGCAGAGCATTGTGTCCTCCTGGAGAGGTCATGTTGGGAGGTATGACATAGGTATGAGCACTGGGTTAGAATTAGGGTACAGCACAGGTGATGGTAATCATACAGTAAGAGGGAAGAGCAGAAGCAGAACATTGTGTCCTCCTGGAGAGGTCATGTTGGGAGGTATGACATAGGTATGAGCACTGGGTCAGTATTAGGATACAGCACAGGTGATGGTATTCATACAGTAAGAGGGAAGAGCAGGAGCAGAGCATTGTGTCCTCCTGGAGAGGTCATGTTGGGAGGTATGACATAGGTATGAGCACTGGGTCAGTATTAGGATACAGCACAGGTGATGGTATTCATACAGTAATAGTGAAGAGCAGGAGCAGAGCATTGTGTCCTCCTGGAGAGGTCATGTTGGGAGGTATGACATAGGTATGAGCACTGGGTCAGTAATAGGGTACAGCACAGGTGATGGTAATCATACAGTAAGAGGGAAGAGCAGGAGCAGAGCATTGTGTCCTCCTGGAGAGGTCATGTTGGGAGGTATGACATAGGTATGAGCACTGGGTCAGTATTGGGGTACAGCACAGGTGATGGTAATCATACAGTAAGAGGGAAGAGCAGGAGCAGAGCATTGTGTCCTCCTGGAGAGGTCATGTTGGGAGGTATGACATAGGTATGAGCACTGGGTCAGTATTAGGATACAGCACAGGTGATGGTAATCATACAGTAAGAGGGAAGAGCAGGAGCAGAGCATTGTGTCCTCCTGGAGAGGTCATGTTGGGAGGTATGACATAGGTAAGAGCACTGGGTCAGTATTAGGGTACAGCACAGGTGATGGTAATCATACAGTAAGAGGAAAGAGCAGGAGCAGAGCATTGTGTCCTCCTGGAGAGGTCATGTTGGGAGGTATGACATAGGTATGAGCACTGGGTCAGTATTAGGGTACAGCACAGGTGATGGTAATCATACAGTAAGAGGGAAGAGCAGGAGCAGAGCATTGTGTCCTCCTGGAGAGATCATGTTGGGAGGTATGACATAGGTATGAGCACTGGGTCAGTATTAGGGTACAGCACAGGTGATGGCAATCATACAGTAAGAGGGAAGAGCAGGAGCAGAGCATTGTGTCCTCCTGGAGAGGGTCATGTTGGGAGGTATGACATAGGTATGAGCACTGGGTCAGTATTAGGGTACAGCACAGGTGACGATAATCATACAGTAAGAGGGAAGAGCAGGAGCAGAGCATTGTGTCCTCCTGGAGAGGTCATGTTGGGAGGTATGACATAGGTATGAGCACTGGGTCAGTATTAGGGTACAGCACAGGTGATGGTAATCATACAGTAAGAGGGAAGAGCAGGAGCAGAGCATTGTGTCCTCCTGGAGAGGTCATGTTGGGAGGTATGACATAGGTATGAGCACTGGGTCAGTAATAGGGTACAGCACAGGTGATGGTAATCATACGGTAAGAGGGAAGTGCAGGAGCAGAGCATTGTGTCCTCCTGGAGAGGTCATGTTGGGAGGTATGACATAGGTATGAGCACTGGGTCAGTATTAGGGTACAGCACAGGTGATGGTAATCATACAGTAACAGGGAAGTGCAGGAGCAGAGCATTGTGTCCTCCTGGAGAGGTCATGTTGGTAGGTATGACATAGGTATGAGCACTGGGTCAGTATTAGGGTACAGCACAGGTGATGGTAATCATACAGTAACAGGGAAGTGCAGGAGCAGAGCATTGTGTCCTCCTGGAGAGGATCATGTTGGGAGGTATGACATAGGTATGAGCACTGGGTCAGTATTAGGGTACAGCACAGGTGATGGTAATCATACAGTAAGAGGGAAGAGCAGGAGCAGAGCATTGTGTCCTCCTGGAGAGGATCATGTTGGGAGGTATGACATAGGTATGAGCACTGGGTCAGTATTAGGGTACAGCACAGGTGATGGTAATCATACAGTAACAGGGAAGAGCAGGAGCAGAGCATTGTGTACTCCTGGAGTGGGTCATGTTGGGAGGTATGACATAGGTATGAGCACTGGGTCAGTAT
Source organism: Pseudophryne corroboree (assembly GCF_028390025.1). Classification (NCBI taxonomy): domain Eukaryota; kingdom Metazoa; phylum Chordata; class Amphibia; order Anura; family Myobatrachidae; genus Pseudophryne; species Pseudophryne corroboree. The sequence continues at coordinate 4,749,008 of NC_086444.1, forward strand.
TAGGGTACAGCACAGGTGATGGTAATCATACAGTAAGAGGGAAGAGCAGGAGCAGAGCATTGTGTCCCTCCTGGAGAGGGTCATGTTGGGAGCTATGACATAGGTATGAGCACTGGGACAGTATTAGGGTACAGCACAGGTGATGGTAATCATACAGTAAGAGGGAAGTGCAGGAACAGAGCATTGTGTCCTCCTGGAGAGGTCATGTTGGGAGGTATGACATAGGTCTGAGCACTGGGTCAGTATTAAGGTACAGCACAGGTGATGGTAATCATACAGTAAGAGAGAAGTGTAGGAGCAGAGCATTGTGTCCTCCTGGAGAGGTCATGTTGGGAGGTATGACATAGGTATGAGCACTGGGTCAGTATTAAGGTACAGCACAGGTGATGGTAATCATACAGTAAGAGGAGGAGCAGAGCATTGTGTGCTCCTGGAGAGGTCATGTTGGGAGGTATGACATAGGTATGAGCACTGGGTCAGTATTAGGGTACAGCACAGGTGATGGTAATCATACAGTAAGAGGGAAGAGCAGGAGCAGAGCATTGTGTCCTCCTGGAGAGGTCATGTTGGGAGGTATGACATAGGTATGAGCACTGGGTCCGTATTAGGGTACAGTACAGGTGATGGTAGTTATACAGTAAGAGGGAAGAGCAGGAGCAGAGCATTGTGTCCTCCTGGAGAGGTCATGTTGGGAGGTATGACATAGGTATGAGCACTGGGTCAGTATTAAGGTACAGCACAGGTGATGGTAATCATACAGTAAGAGGAGGAGCAGAGCATTGTGTGCTCCTGGAGAGGTCATGTTGGGAGGTATGACATAGGTATGAGCACTGGGTCAGTATTAGGGTACAGCACAGGTGATGGTAATCATACAGTAAGAGGGAAGAGCAGGAGCAGAGCATTGTGTCCTCCTGGAGAGGTCATGTTGGGAGGTATGACATAGGTATGAGCACTGGGTCCGTATTAGGGTACAGTACAGGTGATGGTAGTTATACAGTAAGAGGGAAGAGCAGGAGCAGAGCATTGTGTCCTCCTGGAGAGGTCATGTTGGGAGGTATGACATAGGTATGAGCACTGGGTCAGTATTAGGGTACAGCACAGGTGATGGTAATCATACAGTAAGAGGGAAGAGCAGGAGCAGAGCATTGTGTCCTCCTGGAGAGGGTCATGTTGGGAGGTATGACATAGGTATGAGCACTGGGTCAGTATTAGGGTACAGCACAGGAGATGGTAATCATACAGTAAGAGGGAAGAGCAGGAGCAGAGCATTGTGTCCTCCTGGAGAGGGTCATGTTGGGAGGTATGACATAGGTATGAGCACTGGGTCAGTATTAGGGTACAGCACAGGTGATGGTAATCATACAGTAAGAGGGAAGAGCAGGAGCAGATCATTGTGTCCTCCTGGAGAGGGTCATGTTGGGAGGTATGACATAGTTATGAGCACTGGGTCAGTATGAGGGTACAGCACAGGTGATGGTAATCATACAGTAATAGTGAAGAGCAAGAGCAGAGCATTGTGTCCTCCTGGAGAGGACATGTTGGGAGGTATGACATAGGTATGAGCACTGGGTCAGTATTAGGGTACAGCACAGGTGATGGTAATCATACAGTAAGAGGGAAGTGCAGGAGCAGAGCATTGTGTCCTCCTGGAGAGGTCATGTTGGGAGGTATGACATAGGTATGAGCACTGGGTCAGTATTAGGGTACAGCACAGGTGATGGTAATCATACAGTAAGAGGGAAGAGCAGGAGCAGAGCATTGTGTCCTCCTGGAGAGGTCATGTTGGGAGGTATGACATAGGTATGAGCACTGGGTCAGTATTAGGGTACAGCACAGGAGATGGTAATCATACAGTAAGAGGGAAGAGCAGGAGCAGAGCATTGTGTCCTCCTGGAGAGGTCATGTTGGGAGGTATGACATAGGTATGAGCACTGGGTCAGTATTAGGGTACAGCACAGGTGATGGTAATCATACAGTAAGAGGGAAGAGCAGGAGCAGAGCATTGTGTCCTCCTGGAGAGGTCATGTTGGGAGGTATGACATAGGTATGAGCACTGGGTCAGTATTAGGGTACAGCACAGGAGATGGTAATCATACAGTAAGAGGGAAGAGCAGGAGCAGAGCATTGTGTCCTCCTGGAGAGGGTCATGTTGGGAGGTATGACATAGGTATGAGCACTGGGTCAGTATTTGGGTACAGCACAGGTGATGGTAATCATACAGTAAGAGGGAAGAACAGAGCATTGTGACCTCCCGGAGAGGTCATGTTGGGAGGTATGACATAGGTATGAGCACTGGGTCAGTATTAGGGTACAGCACAGGTGATGGTAATCATACAGTAAGAGGGAAGTGCAGGAGCAGAGCATTGTGTCCTCCTGGAGAGGGTCATGTTGGGAAGTATGACATAGGTATGAGCACTGGGTCAGTATTAGGGTACAGCACAGGTGATGGTAATCATACAGTAAGAGGGAGTGCAGGAGCAGAGCATTGTGTCCTCCTGGAGAGGTCATGTTGGGAGGTATGACATAGTTATGAGCACTGGGTCAGTATGAGGGTACAGCACAGGTGATGGTAATCATACAGTAAGAGGGAAGAGCAGTAGCAGAGCATTGTGTCCCTCCTGGAGAGGGTCATGTTGGGAGGTATGACATAGGTATGAGCACTGGGTTAGAATTAGGGTACAGCACAGGTGATGGTAATCATACAGTAAGAGGGAAGAGCAGAAGCAGAACATTGTGTCCTCCTGGAGAGGTCATGTTGGGAGGTATGACATAGGTATGAGCACTGGGTCAGTATTAGGGTACAGCACAGGTGATGGTAATCATACAGTAAGAGGAAAGAGCAGGAGCAGAGCATTGTGTCCTCCTGGAGAGGTCATGTTGGGAGGTATGACATAGGTATGAGCACTGGGTCAGTATTAGGGTACAGCACAGGTGATGGTAATCATACAGTAAGAGGGAAGAGCAGGAGCAGAGCATTGTGTCCTCCTGGAGAGATCATGTTGGGAGGTATGACATAGGTATGAGCACTGGGTCAGTATTAGGGTACAGCACAGGTGATGGCAATCATACAGTAAGAGGGAAGAGCAGGAGCAGAGCATTGTGTCCTCCTGGAGAGGTCATGTTGGGAGGTATGCCATAGGTATGAGCACTGGGTCAGTATTAGGATACAGCACAGGTGATGGTAACCATACAGTAAGAGGAGGAGCAGAGCATTGTGTCCTCCTGGAGAGGGTCATGTTGGGAGGTATGACATAGGTATGAGCACTGGGTCAGTATTAGGGTACAGCACAGGTGACGATAATCATACAGTAAGAGGGAAGAGCAGGAGCAGAGCATTGTGTCCTCCTGGAGAGGTCATGTTGGGAGGTATGACATAGGTATGAGTACTGGGTCAGTATTAGGGTACAGCACAGGTGATGGTAATCATACAGTAAGAGGGAAGAGCAGGAGCAGAGCATTGTGTCCTCCTGGAGAGGTCATGTTGGGAGGTATGACATAGGTATGAGCACTGGGTCAGTAATAGGGTACAGCACAGGTGATGGTAATCATACGGTAAGAGGGAAGTGCAGGAGCAGAGCATTGTGTCCTCCTGGAGAGGTCATGTTGGGAGGTATGACATAGGTATGAGCACTGGGTCAGTATTAGGGTACAGCACAGGTGATGGTAATCATACAGTAACAGGGAAGTGCAGGAGCAGAGCATTGTGTCCTCCTGGAGAGGTCATGTTGGGAGGTATGACATAGGTATGAGCACTGGGTCAGTATTAGGGTACAGCACAGGTGATAGTAATCATACAGTAAGAGGGAAGTGCAGGAGCAGAGCATTGTGTCCTCCTGGAGAGGTCATGTTGGGAGGTATGCCATAGGTATGAGCACTGGGTCAGTATTAGGGTACAGCACAGGTGATGGTAATCATACAGTAAGAGGGAAGAGCAGGAGCAGAGCATTGTGTCCTCCTGGAGAGGTCATGTTGGTAGGTATGACATAGGTATGAGCACTGGGTCAGTATTAGGGTACAGCACAGGTGATGGTAATCATACAGTAACAGGGAAGTGCAGGAGCAGAGCATTGTGTCCTCCTGGAGAGGATCATGTTGGGAGGTATGACATAGGTATGAGCACTGGGTCAGTATTAGGGTACAGCACAGGTGATGGTAATCATACAGTAAGAGGGAAGAGCAGGAGCAGAGCATTGTGTCCTCCTGGAGAGGTCATGTTGGGAGGTATGACATAGGTATGAGCACTGGGTCAGTATTAGGGTACAGCACAGGTGATGGTAATCATAAAGTAAGAGGGAAGTGCAGGAGCAGAGCATTATGTCCTCCTGGAGAGGTCATGTTGGGAGGTATGACATAGGTATGAGCACTGGGTCAGTATTAGGATACAGCACAGGTGATGGTAATCATACAGTAAGAGGGAAGAGCAGGAGCAGAGCATTGTGTCCTCCTGGAGAGGTCATGTTGGGAGGTATGACATAGGTATGAGCACTGGGTCAGTATTAGGATACAGCACAGGTGATGGTAATCATACAGTAAGAGGGAAGAGCAGGAGCAGAGCATTGTGTCCTCCTGGAGAGGTCATGTTGGGAGGTATGACATAGGTATGAGCACTGGGTCAGTATTAGGGTACGGCACAGGTGATGGTAATCATACAGTAAGAGGGGAGTGCAGGAGCAGAGCATTGTGTCCTCCTGGAGAGGTCATGTTGAGAGGTATGACATAGGTATGAGCACTGGGTCCGTATTAGGGTACAGCACAGGTGATGGTAATCATACAGTAAGAGGGAGTGCAGGAGCAGAGCATTGTGTCCTCCTGGAGATGTCATGTTGGGAGGTATGACATAGGTATGAGCACTGGGTCAGTATTAGGATACAGCACAGGTGATGGTAATCATACAGTAAGAGCAGGAGCAGAGCACTGTGTCCTCCTGGAGAGGTCATGTTGGGAGGTATGACATAGGTATGAGCACTGGGTCAGTATTAGGATACAGCACAGGTGATGGTAATCATACAGTAAGAGGGAAGAGCAGGAGCAGAGCATTGTGTCCTCCTGGAGAGGTCATGTTGGGAGGTATGACATAGGTATGAGCACTGGGTCAGTATTAGGGTACGGCACAGGTGATGGTAATCATACAGTAAGAGGGGAGTGCAGGAGCAGAGCATTGTGTCCTCCTGGAGAGGTCATGTTGAGAGGTATGACATAGGTATGAGCACTGGGTCCGTATTAGGGTACAGCACAGGTGATGGTAATCATACAGTAAGAGGGAGTGCAGGAGCAGAGCATTGTGTCCTCCTGGAGATGTCATGTTGGGAGGTATGACATAGGTATGAGCACTGGGTCAGTATTAGGGTACAGCACAGGTGATTGTAATCATACAGTAAGAGGGAAGTGCAGGAGCAGAGCATTGTGTCCTCCTGGAGAGGCTCATATTGGGAGGTATGACATAGGTATGAGCACTGGGTCAGTAATAGGGTACAGCACAGGTGATTGTAATCATACAGTAAGAGGGAAGAGCAGGAGCAGAGCATTGTGTCCTCCTGGAGAGGTCATGTTGGGAGGTATGACATAGGTATGAGCACTGGGTCCGTATTAGGATACAGCACAGGTGATGGTAATCATACAGTAAGAGCAGGAGCAGAGCACTGTGTCCTCCTGGAGAGGTCATGTTGGGAGGTATGACATAGGTATGAGCACTGGGTCCGTATTAGGATACAGCACAGGTGATGGTAATCATACAGTAAGAGCAGGAGCAGAGCACTGTGTCCTCCTGGAGAGGTCATGTTGGGAGGTATGACATAGGTATGAGCACTGGGTCAGTATTAGGGTACAGCACAGGTGATGGTAATCATACAGTAAGAGGGAAGTGCAGGAGCAGAGCATTGTGTCCTCCTGGAGAGGGTCATGTTGGGAGGTATGACATAGGTATGAGCACTGGGTCAGTAATAGGGTACAGCACAGGTGATTGTAATCATACAGTAAGAGGGAAGAGCAGGAGCAGAGCATTGTGTCCTCCTGGAGAGGTCATGTTGGGAGGTATGACATAGGTATGAGCACTGGGTCAGTATTAGGGTACAGCACAGGTGATGGTAATCATACAGTAAGAGGAAAGAGCAGGAGCAGAGCATTGTGTCCTCCTGGAGAGGTCATGTTGGGAGGTATGACATAGGTATGAGCACTGGGTCAGTATTAAGGTACAGCACAGGTGATGGTAATCATACAGTAAGAGGAAAGAGCAGGAGCAGAGCATTGTGTCCTCCTGGAGAGGTCATGTTAGGAGGTATGACATAGGTATGAGCACTGGGTCAGTATTAGGATACAGCACAGGTGATGGTAATCATACAGTAAGAGGGAAGAGCAGGAGCAGAGCATTGTGTCCTCCTGGAGAGATCATGTTGGGAGGTATGACATAGGTATGAGCACTGGGTCAGTATTAGGGTACAGCACAGGTGATGGCAATCATACAGTAAGAGGGAAGAGCAGGACCAGAGCATTGTGTCCTCCTGGAGAGGTCATGTTGGGAGGTATGACATCGGTATGAGCACTGGGTCAGTATAAGGGTACAGCACAGGTGACGGTAATCATACAGTAAGAGGGAAGAGCAGGAGCAGAGCATTGTGTCCTCCTGGAGAGGTCATGTTGGGAGGTATGACATAGGTATGAGCACTGGGTCAGTATTAGGGTACAGCACAGGTGATGGTAATCATACAGTAAGAGGGAAGAGCAGGAGCAGAGCATTGTGTCCTCCTGGAGAGGTCATGTTGGGAGGTATGACATAGGTATGAGCACTGGGTCAGTATTAGGGTACAGCACAGGTGATGGTAATCATACAGTAAGAGGGAAGAGCAGGAGCAGAGCATTGTGTCCTCCTGGAGAGGTCATGTTGGGAGGTATGACATAGGTATGAGCACTGGGTCAGTATTAGGGTACAGCACAGGTGATGGTAATCATACAGTAAGAGGGAAGAGCAGGAGCAGAGCATTGTGTCCTCCTGGAGAGGTCATGTTGGGAGGTATGACATAGGTATGAGCACTGGGTCAGTATTAGGGTACAGCACAGGTGATGGTAATCATACAGTAAGAGGGAAGAGCAGGAGCAGAGCATTGTGTCCTCCTGGAGAGGGTCATGTTGGGAGGTATGACATAGTTATGAGCACTGGGTCAGTATGAGGGTACAGCACAGGTGATGGTAATCATACAGTAATAGTGAAGAGCAAGAGCAGAGCATTGTGTCCTCCTGGAGAGGTCATGTTGGGAGGTATGACATAGGTATGAGCACTGGGTCAGTATTGGGGTACAGCACAGGTGCTGGTAATCATACAGTAAGAGGGAAGGGTAGGAGCAGAGCATTGTGTCCTCCTGGAGAGGTCATGTTGGGAGGTATGACATAGGTATGAGCACTAGGTCAGTATTAGGGTACAGCACAGGTGATGGTAATCATACAGTAAGAGGGATGAGCAGGAGCAGAGCATTGTGTCCTCCTGGAGAGGGTCATGTTGGGAGGTATGACATAGGTATGAGCACTGGGTCAGTATGAGGGTACAGCACAGGTGATGGTAATCATACAGTAAGAGGGAGTGCAGGAGCAGAGCATTGTGTCCTCCTGGAGAGGTCATGTTGGGAGTTATGACATAGGTATGAGCACTTGGTCAGTATTAGGGTACAGCACAGGTGATGGTAATCATACAGTAAGAGGGATGAGCAGGAGCAGAGCATTGTGTCCTCCTGGAGAGGGTCATGTTGGGAGGTATGACATATGTATGAGCACTGGGTCAGTATTAGGGTACAGCACAGGTGATGGTAATCATACAGTAAGAGAGAAGAGCAGGAGCAGAGCATTGTGTCCTCCTGGAGAGGTCATGTTGGGAGGTATGACATAGTTATGAGCACTGGGTCAGTATGAGGGTACAGCACAGGTGATGGTAATCATACAGTAATAGTGAAGAGCAAGAGCAGAGCATTGTGTCCTCCTGGAGAGGTCATGTTGGGAGGTATGACATAGGTATGAGCACTGGGTCAGTATTAGGGTACAGCACAGGTGCTGGTAATCATACAGTAAGAGGGAAGGGTAGGAGCAGAGCATTGTGTCCTCCTGGAGAGGTCATGTTGGGAGGTATGACATAGGTATGAGCACTGGGTCAGTATTAGGGTACAGCACAGGTGATGGTAATCATACAGTAAGAGGGATGAGCAGGAGCAGAGCATTGTGTCCTCCTGGAGAGGGTCATGTTGGGAGGTATGACATAGGTATGAGCACTGGGTCAGTATGAGGGTACAGCACAGGTGATGGTAATCATACAGTAAGAGGGAGTGCAGGAGCAGAGCATTGTGTCCTCCTGGAGAGGTCATGTTGGGAGTTATGACATAGGTATGAGCACTGGGTCAGTATTAGGGTACAGCACAGGTGATGGTAATCATACAGTAAGAGGGATGAGCAGGAGCAGAGCATTGTGTCCTCCTGGAGAGGGTCATGTTGGGAGGTATGACATATGTATGAGCACTGGGTCAGTATTAGGGTACAGCACAGGTGATGGTAATCATACAGTAAGAGAGAAGAGCAGGAGCAGAGCATTGTGTCCTCCTGGAGAGGTCATGTTGGGAGGTATGACATAGTTATGAGCACTGGGTCAGTATGAGGGTACAGCACAGGTGATGGTAATCATACAGTAATAGTGAAGAGCAAGAGCAGAGCATTGTGTCCTCCTGGAGAGGTCATGTTGGGAGGTATGACATAGGTATGAGCACTGGGTCAGTATTGGGGTACAGCACAGGTGATGGTAATCATACAGTAATAGGGAAGAGCAGGAGCAGAGCATTGTGTCCTCCTGGAGAGGTCATGTTGGGAGGTATGACATAGGTATGAGCACTGGGTCAGTATTAGGGTACAGCACAGGTGATGGTAATCATACAGTAAGAGGGAAGAGCAGGAGCAGAACATTGTGTCCTCCTGGAGAGGTCATGTTGGGAGGTATGACATAGGTATGAGCACTGGGTCAGTATTAGGGTACAGCACAGGTGATGGTAATCATACAGTAAGAGGGAAGGGTAGGAGCAGAGCATTGTGTCCTCCTGGAGAGGGTCATGTTGGGAGGTATGACATATGTATGAGCACTGGGTCAGTATTAGGGTACAGCACAGGTGATGGTAATCATACAGTAAGAGAGAAGAGCAGGAGCAGAGCATTGTGTCCTCCTGGAGAGGTCATGTTGGGAGGTATGACATAGTTATGAGCACTGGGTCAGTATTAGGGTACAGCACAGGTGATGGTAATCATACAGTAAGAGGGAAGAGCAGGAGCAGAGCATTGTGTCCTCCTGGAGAGGTCATGTTGGGAGGTATGACATAGGTATGAGCACTGGGTGAGTATTAGGGTACAGCACAGGTGATGGTAATCATACAGTAAGAGGGAAGAGCAGGAGCAGAGCACTGTGTCCTGGAGAGGTCATGTTGGGAGGTATGACATAGGTATGAGCACTGGGTCAGTATTAGGGTACAGCACAGGTGATGGTAATCATACAGTAAGAGGGAAGAGCAGGAGCAGAGCATTGTGTTCTCCTGGAGAGGGTCATGTTGGGAGGTATGACATAGGTATGAGCACTGGGTCAGTATTAGGGTACAGCACAGGTGATGGTAATCATACAGTAAGAGGGGAGAGCAGGAGCAGAACATTGTGTGCTCCTGGAGAGGTCATATTGGGAGGTATGACATAGGTATGAGCACTGGGTCAGTATGAGGGTACAGCACAGGTGATGGTAATCATACAGTAATAGTGAAGAGCAGGAGCAGAGCATTGTGTCCTCCTGGAGAGGGTCATATTGGGAGGTATGACATAGGTATGAGCACTGGGTCAGTATTAGGGTACAGCACAGGTGATGGTAATCATAAAGTAAGAGGGAAGAGCAGGAGCAGAGCATTGTGTCCTCCTGGAGAGGTCATGTTGGGAGGTATGACATAGGTATGAGCACTGGGTCAGTATTAGGGTACAGCACAGGTGATGGTAATCATACAGTAAGAGGGAAGAGCAGGAGCAGAGCATTGTGTCCTCCTGGAGAGGTCATGTTGGGAGGTATGACATAGGTATGAGCACAGGGTCAGTATTAGGGTACAGCACAGGTGATGGTAATCATACAGTAAGAGGGAAGAGCAGGAGCAGAGCATTGTGTAGTCCTGGAGAGGTCATGTTGGGAGGTATGACATAGGTATGAGCACTGGGTCAGTATTAGGGTACAGCACAGGTGATGGTAATCATACAGTAAGAGGGAAGAGCAGGAGCAGAGCATTGTGTTCTCCTGGAGAGGGTCATGTTGGGAGGTATGACATAGGTATGAGCACTGAGTCAGTATTTGGGTACAGCACAGGTGATGGTAATCATACAGTAAGAGGGAAGAGCAGGAGCACAGCATTGTGTCCTCCTGGAGAGGGTCATGTTGGGAGGTATGACATAGGTATGAGCACTGGGTCAGTATTAGAGTACAGCACAGGTGATGGTAATCATACAGTAAGAGGGAAGAGCAGGAGCAGAGCATTGTGTCCTCCTGGAGAGGTCATGTTGGGAGGTATGACATAGGTATGAGCACTGGGTCAGTATTGGGGTACAGCACAGGTGATGGTAATCATACAGTAAGAGGGAAGAGCAGGAGCAGAGCATTGTGTCCTCCTGGAGAGGTCATGTTGGGAGGTATGACATAGGTATGAGCACTGGGTCAGTATTAGGGTACAGCACAGGTGATGGTAATCATACAGTAAGAGGGAAGAGCAGGAGCAGAGCATTGTGTCCTCCTGGAGAGGTCATGTTGGGAGGAATGACATAGGTATGAGCACTGGGTCAGTATTGGGGTACAGCACAGGTGATGGTGATCATACAGTAATAGGGAAGAGCAGGAGCAGAGCATTGTGTCCTCCTGGAGAGGTCATCTTGGGAGGTAAGACATAGGTATGAGCACTGGGTCAGTATTATGGTACAGCACAGGTGATGGTAATCATACAGTAAGAGGGAAGTGCAGGAGCAGAGCATTGTGTCCTCCTGGAGAGGTCATGTTGGGAGGTATGACATAGGTATGAGTACTGGGTCAGTATTAGGGTACAGCACAGGTGATGGTAATCATACAGTAAGAGGGAAGTGCAGGAGCAGAGCATTGTGTCCTCCTGGAGAGGTCATGTTGGGAGGTATGACATAGGTATGAGCACTGGGTCAGTATTAGGGTACAGCACAGGTGATGGTAATCATACAGTAAGAGGGAAGAGCAGGAGCAGAGCATTGTGTCCTCCTGGAGAGGTCATGTTGAGAGGTATGACATAGGTATGAGCACTGGGTCAGTATTAGGGTACAGCACAGGTGATGGTAACCATACAGTAAGAGGGAAGAGCAGGAGCAGAGCATTGTGTCCTCCTGGAGAGGTCATGTTGGGAGGTATGACATAGGTATGAGCACTGGGTCAGTATTGGGGTACAGCACAGGTGATGGTGATCATACAGTAATAGGGAAGAGCAGGAGCAGAGCATTGTGTCCTCCTGGAGAGGTCATGTTGGGAGGTAAGACATAGGTATGAGCACTGGGTCAGTATTATGGTACAGCACAGGTGAAGGTAATCATACAGTAAGAGGGAAGAGCAGGAGTAGAGCATTGTGTCCTGGAGAGGTCATGTTGGGAGGTATGCCATAGGTATGAGCACTGGGTCAGTATTAGGATACAGCACAGGTGATGGTAATCATACAGTAAGAGGGAAGAGCAGGAGCAGAACATTGTGTGCTCCTGGAGAGGTCATGTTGGGAGGTATGACATAGGTATGAGCACTGGGTCAGTATTAGGGTACAGCACAGGTGATGGTAATCATACAGTAACAGGGAAGTGCAGGAGCAGAGCATTGTGTTCTCCTGGAGAGGTCATGTTGGGAGGTATGACATAGGTATGAGCACTGGGTCAGTATTAGGGTACAGCACAGGTGATGGTAATCATACAGTAAGAGGGAAGAGCAGGAGCAGAACATTGTGTGCTCCTGGAGAGGTCATGTTGGGAGGTATGACATAGGTATAAGCGCTGGGTCAGTATTAGGATACAGCACAGGTGATGTTAATCATACAGTAAGAGGGAAGAGCAGGAGCAGAGCATTGTGTCCTCCTGGAGAGGTCATGTTGGGAGGTATGACATAGGTATGAGCACTGGGTCAGTATTAGGATACAGCACAGGTGATGGTAATCATACAGTAAGAGGGGAGTGCAGGAGCAGAGCATTGTGTCCTCCTGGAGAGGTCATGTTGGGAGGTATGACATAGGTATGAGCACTGGGTCAGTATTAGGGTACAGCACAGGTGATGGTAATCATACAGTAAGAGGGAAGAGCAGGAGCAGATCATTGTGTCCTCCTGGAGAGGGTCATGTTGGGAGGTATGACATAGGTATGAGCACTGAGTCAGTATTAGGGTACAGCACAGGTGATGGTAATTATACAGTAAGAGGGAAGAGCAGGAGCAGAGCATTGTGTCCTCCTGGAGAGGTCATGTTGGGAGGTATGACATAGGTATGAGCACTGGGTCAGTATTAGGTACAGCACAGGTGATGGTAATTATACAGTTAGAGGGAAGAGCAGGAGCAGAGCATTGTGTCCTCCTGGAGAGGTCATGTTGGGAGGTATAACATAGATATGAGCACTGGGTCAGTATTAAGGTACAGCACAGGTGATGGTAATCATACAGTAAGAGGGGAGAGCAGGAGCAGAGCATTGTGTATTTCCTGGAGAGTGTTATGTTGGGAGTATGACATAGGTATGAGCACTGGGTCAGTATTAGGGTACAGCACAGGTGATGGTAATCATACAGTATTAGGGAAAGTGCAGGAGCAGAGCATTGTGTCCTGGAGAGGTCATGTTGGGAGGTATGACATAGGTATGAGCACTGGGTCAGTATTAGGGTACAGCACAGGTGATGGTAATCATACAGTATTAGGGAAAGTGCAGGAGCAGAGCATTGTGTCCTCCTGGAGAGGGTCATGTTGGGAGGTATGACATAGGTATGAGCACTGGGTCAGTATTAGGGTACAGCACAGGTGATGGTAATCATACAGTAACAGGGAAGTGCAGGAGCAGAGCATTGTGTCCTCCTGGAGAGGTCATGTTGGTAGGTATGACATAGGTATGAGCACTGGGTCAGTATTAGGGTACAGCAAAGGTGATGGTAATCATACAGTAAGAGGGAAGAGCAGGAGCAGAGCATTGTGTCCTCCTGGAGAGGTCATGTTGGGAGGTATGACATAGGTATGAGCACTGGGTCAGTATTAGGGTACAGCACAGGTGATGGTAATCATACAGTAAGAGGGAAGTGCAGGAGCAGAGCATTGTGTCCTCCTGGAGAGGTCATGTTGAGAGGTATGACATAGGTATGAGCACTGGGTCAGTATTAGGGTACAGCACAGGTGATGGTAATCATACAGTAAGAGGGAAGAGCAGGAGCAGAGCATTGTGTCCTCCTGGAGAGGTCATGTTTGGAGGTATGACATAGGTATGAGCACTGGGTCAGTATTAGGGTACAGCACAGGTGATGGTAATCATACAGTAAGAGGGAAGAGCAGGAGCAGAGCATTGTGTCCTCCTGGAGAGGTCATGTTTGGAGGTATGACATAGGTATGAGCACTGGGTCAGTATTAGGGTACAGCACAGGTGATGGTAATCATACAGTAAGAGGGAAGAGCAGGAGCAGAGCATTGTGTCCTCCTGGAGAGGTCATGTTGGGAGGTATGACATAGGTATGAGCACTGAGTCAGTATTAGGGTACAGCACAGGTGATGGTAATTATACAGTAAGAGGGAAGAGCAGGAGCAGAGCATTGTGTCCTCCTGGAGAGGTCATGTTGGGAGGTATGACATAGGTCTGAGCACTGGGTCAGTATTAAGGTACAGCACAGGTGATGGTAATCATACAGTAAGAGAGAAGTGTAGGAGCAGAGCATTGTGTCCTCCAGGAGAGGGTCATGTTGGGAGGTATGACATAGGTATGAGCACTGGGTCAGTATTAGGGTACAGCACAGGTGATGGTAATCATACAGTAAGAGGGAAGTGCAGGAGCAGAGCATTGTGTCCTCCTGGACAGGGTCATGTTGGGAGGTATGACATAGGTATGAGCACTGGGTCAGTATTAGGGTACAGCACAGGTGATGGTAGTTATACAGTAAGAGGGAAGTGCAGGAGCAGAGCATTGTGTCCTCCTGGAGAGGACATGGTGGGAGGTATGACATAGGTATGAGCACTGGGTCAGTATTGGGGTACAGCACAGGTGATGGTAATCATACAGTAAGAGGGAAGTGCAGGAGCAGAGCATTGTGTCCTCCTGGAGAGGACATGGTGGGAGGTATGACATAGGTATGAGCACTGTGTCAGTATTGGGGTACAGCACAGGTGATGGTAATCATACAGTAAGAGTGAAGAGCAGGAGCAGAGCATTGTGTCCTCCAGGAGAGGGTCATGTTGGGAGGTATGACATAGGTATGAGCACTGGGTCAGTATTAGGGTACAGCACAGGTGATGGTAATCATACAGTAAGAGGGAAGAGCAGGAGCAGAGCATTGTGTCCTCCTGGAGAGGTCATGTTGGGAGGTATGACATAGGTATGAGCACTGGGTCAGTATTAGGGTACAGCACAGGTGATGGTAATCATACAGTAAGAGGGAGTGCAGGAGCAGAGCATTGTGTCCTCCTGGAGAGGTCATGTTGGGAGGTATGACATAGGTATGAGCACTGGGTCAGTATTGGGGTACAGCACAGGTGATGGTAATTATACAGTAAGAGGGAAGTGCAGGAGCAGAGCATTGTGTCCTCCTGGAGAGGTCATGTTGGGAGGTATGACATCGGTATGAGCACTGGGTCAGTATTAGGGTACAGCACAGGTGATGGTAATCATACAGTAAGAGGGAGTGCAGGAGCAGAGCATTGTGTCCTCCTGTAGAGGTCATGTTGGGAGGTATGACATAGGTATGAGCACTGGGTCAGTATTAGGGTACAGCACTGGTGATGGTAATCATACAGTAAGAGGGAAGAGCAGGAGCAGAGCATTGTGTCCTCCTGGAGAGGTCATGTTGGGAGGTATGACATAGGTATGAGCACTGGGTCAGTATTAGGGTACAGCACAGGTGATGGTAATCATACAGTAAGAGGGAAGTGCAGGAGCAGAGCATTGTGTCCTCCTGGAGAGGGTCATGTTGGGAGGTATGACATAGGTATGAGCACTGGGTCAGTATTAGGGTACAGCACAGGTGATGGTAATCATACAGTAAGAGGGAGTGCAGGAGCAGAGCATTGTGTCCTCCTGGAGAGGTCATGTTGGGAGGTATGACATAGGTATGAGCACTGGGTCAGTATGAGGGTACAGCACAGGTGATGGTAATCATACAGTAATAGTGAAGAGCAGGAGCAGAGCATTGTGTCCTCCTGGAGAGGTCATGTTGGGAGGTATGACATAGTTATGAGCACTGGGTCAGTATGAGGGTACAGCACAGGTGATGGTAATCATACAGTAAGAGGGAGTGCAGGAGCAGAGCATTGTGTCCTCCTGGAGAGGTCATGTTGGGAGGTATGACATAGTTATGAGCACTGGGTCAGTATGAGGGTACAGCACAGGTGATGGTAATCATACAGTAATAGTGAAGAGCAGGAGCAGAGCATTGTGTCCTCCTGGAGAGGTCATGTTGGGAGGTATGACATAGGTATGAGCACTGGGTCAGTATTAGGGTACAGCACAGGTGATGGTAATCATACAGTAAGAGGGAAGAGCAGGAGCAGAGCATTGTGTCCTCCTGGAGAGGGTCATGTTGGGAGGTATGACATAGGTATGAGCACTGGGTCAGTAATAGGGTACAGCACAGGTGATGGTAATCATACAGTAAGAGAGAAGAGCAGGAGCAGAGCATTGTGTCCTCCTGGAGAGGGTCATGTTGGGAGGTATGACATAGGTATGAGCACTGGGTCAGTAATAGGGTACAGCACAGGTGATGGTAATCATACAGTAAGAGGGAAGAGCAGGAGCAGAGCATTGTGTCCTCCTGGAGAGGTCATGTTGGGAGGTATGACATAGGTATGAGCACTGGGTCAGTATTAGGGTACAGCACAGGTGATGGTAATCATACAGTAAGAGGGAAGAGCAGGAGCAGAGCATTGTGTCCTCCTGGAGAGGTCATGTTGGGAGGTATGACATAGGTGTGAGCACTGGGTCAGTATGAGGGTACAGCACAGGTGATGTAATCATACAGTAAGAGGGAAGAGCAGGAGCAGAGCATTGTGTCCTCCTGGAGAGGTCATGTTGGGAGGTATGACATAGGTATGAGCACTGGGTCAGTATTAGGGTACAGCACAGGTGATGGTAATCATACAGTAAGAGGGAAGAGCAGGAGTAGAGCATTGTGTCCTCCTGGAGAGGTCATGTTTGGAGGTATGACATAGGTATGAGCACTGGGTCAGTATTAAGGTACAGCACAGGTGATGGTAATCATACAGTAAGAGGGAAGAGCAGGAGCAGAGCATTGTGTCCTCCTGGAGAGGTCATGTTTGGAGGTATGACATAGGTATGAGCACTGGGTCAGTATTAAGGTACAGCACAGGTGATGGTAATCATACAGTAAGAGGGAAGAGCAGGAGCAGAGCATTGTGTCCTCCTGGAGAGGTCATGTTGGGAGGTATGACAGAGGTATGAGCACTGGGTCAGTATTAGGGTACAGCACAGGTGATGGTAATCATACAGTAAGAGGGAAGAGCAGGAGCAGAGCATTGTGTCCTCCTGGAGAGGGTCATGTTAGGAGGTATGACATAGGTATGAGCACTGGGTCAGTATTAGGGTACAGCACAGGTGATGGTAATCATACAGTAAGAGAGTAGAGCAGGAGCAGAGCATTGTGTCCTCCTGGAGAGGTCATGTTGGGAGGTAGACATAGGTATGAGCACTGGGTCAGTATTAGGGTACAGCACAGGTGATGGTAATCATACAGTAAGAGGGAAGAGCAGGAGCAGAGCATTGTGTCCTCCTGGAGAGGTCATGTTGGGAGTTATGACATAGGTATGAGCACTGGGTCAGTATTAGGGTACAGCACAGGTGATGGTAATTATACAGTAAGAGGGAAGAGCAGGAGCAGAGCATTGTGTCCTCCTGGAGAGGACATGGTGGGAGGTATGACATAGGTATGAGCACTGGGTCAGTATTAGGGTACAGCACAGGTGATGGTAATCATACAGTAAGAAGGAAGTGCAGGAGCAGAGCATTGTGTCCTCCTGGAGAGGTCATGTTGGGAGGTATGACATAGGTATGAGCACTGGGTCAGTATTAGGGTACAGCACAGGTGATGGTAATCATACAGTAAGAGGGAAGAGCAGGAGCAGAGCATTGTGTCCTCCTGGAGAGGTCATGTTGGGAGGTATAACATAGATATGAGCACTGGGTCAGTATTAGGGTACAGCACAGGTGATGGTAATCATACAGTAAGAGGGAAGAGCAGGAGCAAAGCATTGTGTCCTCCTGGAGAGGGTCATGTTGGGAGGTATGACATAGGTATGAGCACTGGGTCAGTATTAGGGTACAGCACAGGTGATGGTAATCATACAGTAAGAGGGAAGAGCAGGAGCAGAGCATTGTGTCCTCCTGGAGAGGTCATGTTGGGAGGTATGACATAGGTATGAGCACTGGGTCAGTATTAGGGTACAGCACAGGTGATGGTAATCATACAGTAACAGGGAAGTGCAGGAGCAGAGCATTGTGTCCTCCTGGAGAGGTCATGTTGGGAGGTATAACATAGATATGAGCACTGGGTCAGTATTAAGGTACAGCACAGGTGATGGTAATTATACAGTAAGAGGGAAGAGCAGGAGCAGAGCATTGTGTGCTCCTGGAGAGGTCATGTTGGGAGGTATAACATAGATATGAGCACTGGGTCAGTATTAAGGTACAGCACAGGTGATGGTAATCATACAGTAAGAGGGGAGAGCAGGAGCAGAGCATTGTGTATTTCCTGGAGAGTGTTATGTTGGGAGTATGACATAGGTATGAGCACTGGGTCAGTATTAGGGTACAGCACAGGTGATGGTAATCATACAGTATTAGGGAAAGTGCAGGAGCAGAGCATTGTGTCCTGGAGAGGTCATGTTGGGAGGTATGACATAGGTATGAGCACTGGGTCAGTATTAGGGTACAGCACAGGTGATGGTAATCATACAGTAACAGGGAAGTGCAGGAGCAGAGCATTGTGTCCTCCTGGAGAGGTCATGTTGGTAGGTATGACATAGGTATGAGCACTGGGTCAGTATTAGGGTACAGCACAGGTGATGGTAATCATACAGTAAGAGGGAAGAGCAGGAGCAGAGCATTGTGTCCTCCTGGAGAGGTCATGTTGGGAGGTATGACATAGGTATGAGCACTGGGTCAGTATTAGGGTACAGCACAGGTGATGGTAATCATACAGTAAGAGGGAAGTGCAGGAGCAGAGCATTGTGTCCTCCTGGAGAGGTCATGTTGAGAGGTATGACATAGGTATGAGCACTGGGTCAGTATTAGGGTACAGCACAGGTGATGGTAATCATACAGTAAGAGGGAAGAGCAGGAGCAGAGCATTGTGTCCTCCTGGAGAGGTCATGTTTGGAGGTATGACATAGGTATGAGCACTGGGTCAGTATTAGGGTACAGCACAGGTGATGGTAATCATACAGTAAGAGGGAAGAGCAGGAGCAGAGCATTGTGTCCTCCTGGAGAGGGTCATGTTAGGAGGTATGACATAGGTATGAGCACTGGGTCAGTATTAGGGTACAGCACAGGTGATGGTAATCATACAGTAAGAGAGTAGAGCAGGAGCAGAGCATTGTGTCCTCCTGGAGAGGTCATGTTGGGAGGTAGACATAGGTATGAGCACTGGGTCAGTATTAGGGTACAGCACAGGTGATGGTAATCATACAGTAAGAGGGAAGAGCAGGAGCAGAGCATTGTGTCCTCCTGGAGAGGTCATGTTGGGAGTTATGACATAGGTATGAGCACTGGGTCAGTATTAGGGTACAGCACAGGTGATGGTAATTATACAGTAAGAGGGAAGAGCAGGAGCAGAGCATTGTGTCCTCCTGGAGAGGACATGGTGGGAGGTATGACATAGGTATGAGCACTGGGTCAGTATTAGGGTACAGCACAGGTGATGGTAATCATACAGTAAGAAGGAAGTGCAGGAGCAGAGCATTGTGTCCTCCTGGAGAGGTCATGTTGGGAGGTATGACATAGGTATGAGCACTGGGTCAGTATTAGGGTACAGCACAGGTGATGGTAATCATACAGTAAGAGGGAAGAGCAGGAGCAGAGCATTGTGTCCTCCTGGAGAGGTCATGTTGGGAGGTATAACATAGATATGAGCACTGGGTCAGTATTAGGGTACAGCACAGGTGATGGTAATCATACAGTAAGAGGGAAGAGCAGGAGCAAAGCATTGTGTCCTCCTGGAGAGGGTCATGTTGGGAGGTATGACATAGGTATGAGCACTGGGTCAGTATTAGGGTACAGCACAGGTGATGGTAATCATACAGTAAGAGGGAAGAGCAGGAGCAGAGCATTGTGTCCTCCTGGAGAGGTCATGTTGGGAGGTATGACATAGGTATGAGCACTGGGTCAGTATTAGGGTACAGCACAGGTGATGGTAATCATACAGTAACAGGGAAGTGCAGGAGCAGAGCATTGTGTCCTCCTGGAGAGGTCATGTTGGGAGGTATAACATAGATATGAGCACTGGGTCAGTATTAAGGTACAGCACAGGTGATGGTAATTATACAGTAAGAGGGAAGAGCAGGAGCAGAGCATTGTGTGCTCCTGGAGAGGTCATGTTGGGAGGTATAACATAGATATGAGCACTGGGTCAGTATTAAGGTACAGCACAGGTGATGGTAATCATACAGTAAGAGGGGAGAGCAGGAGCAGAGCATTGTGTATTTCCTGGAGAGTGTTATGTTGGGAGTATGACATAGGTATGAGCACTGGGTCAGTATTAGGGTACAGCACAGGTGATGGTAATCATACAGTATTAGGGAAAGTGCAGGAGCAGAGCATTGTGTCCTGGAGAGGTCATGTTGGGAGGTATGACATAGGTATGAGCACTGGGTCAGTATTAGGGTACAGCACAGGTGATGGTAATCATACAGTAACAGGGAAGTGCAGGAGCAGAGCATTGTGTCCTCCTGGAGAGGTCATGTTGGTAGGTATGACATAGGTATGAGCACTGGGTCAGTATTAGGGTACAGCACAGGTGATGGTAATCATACAGTAAGAGGGAAGAGCAGGAGCAGAGCATTGTGTCCTCCTGGAGAGGTCATGTTGGGAGGTATGACATAGGTATGAGCACTGGGTCAGTATTAGGGTACAGCACAGGTGATGGTAATCATACAGTAAGAGGGAAGTGCAGGAGCAGAGCATTGTGTCCTCCTGGAGAGGTCATGTTGAGAGGTATGACATAGGTATGAGCACTGGGTCAGTATTAGGGTACAGCACAGGTGATGGTAATCATACAGTAAGAGGGAAGAGCAGGAGCAGAGCATTGTGTCCTCCTGGAGAGGTCATGTTTGGAGGTATGACATAGGTATGAGCACTGGGTCAGTATTAGGGTACAGCACAGGTGATGGTAATCATACAGTAAGAGGGAAGAGCAGGAGCAGAGCATTGTGTCCTCCTGGAGAGGTCATGTTTGGAGGTATGACATAGGTATGAGCACTGGGTCAGTATTAGGGTACAGCACAGGTGATGGTAATCATACAGTAAGAGGGAAGAGCAGGAGCAGAGCATTGTGTCCTCCTGGAGAGGTCATGTTGGGAGGTATGACATAGGTATGAGCACTGGGTCCGTATTAGGGTACAGCACAGGTGATGGTAATCATACAGTAAGAGGGAGTGCAGGAGCAGAGCATTGTGTCCTCCTGGAGAGGTCATGTTGGGAGGTATGACATAGGTATGAGCACTGGGTCAGTATTAGGGTACAGCACAGGTGATAGTAATCATACAGTAAGAGGGAAGTGCAGGAGCAGAGCATTGTGTCCTCCTGGAGAGGGTCATGTTGGGAGGTATGACATAGGTATGAGCACTGGGTCAGTATTAGGGTACAGCACAGGTGATGGTAATCATACTGTAAGAGGGAAGAGCAGGAGCAGAGCATTGTGTCCTCCTGGAGAGGTCATGTTGGGAGGTATGACATAGGTATGAGCACTGGGTCAGTATTAGGGTACAGCACAGGTGATGGTAATCATACAGTAAGAGGGAAGAGCAGGAGCAGAGCATTGTGTCCTGGAGAGGTCATGTTGGGAGGTATAACATAGATATGAGCACTGGGTCAGTATTAAGGTACAGCACAGGTGATGGTAATCATACAGTAAGAGGGAAGAGCAGGAGCAAAGCATTGTGTCCTCCTGGAGAGGGTCATGTTGGGAGGTATGACATAGGTATGAGCACTGGGTCAGTATTAGGGTACAGCACAGGTGATGGTAATCATACAGTAACAGGGAAGTGCAGGAGCAGAGCATTGTGTCCTCCTGGAGAGGTCATGTTGGGAGGTATAACATAGATATGAGCACTGGGTCAGTATTAAGGTACAGCACAGGTGATGGTAATTATACAGTAAGAGGGAAGAGCAGGAGCAGAGCATTGTGTCCTCCTGGAGAGGGTCATGTTGGGAGGTATGACATAGGTATGAGCACTGGGTCAGTATTAGGGTACAGCACAGGTGATGGTAATTATACAGTAAGAGGGAAGAGCAGGAGCAGAGCATTGTGTCCTCCTGGAGAGGTCATGTTGGGAGGTATAACATAGATATGAGCACTGGGTCAGTATTAAGGTACAGCACAGGTGATGGTAATCATACAGTAAGAGGGGAGAGCAGGAGCAGAGCATTGTGTATTTCCTGGAGAGTGTTATGTTGGGAGTATGACATAGGTATGAGCACTGGGTCAGTATTAGGGTACAGCACAGGTGATGGTAATCATACAGTATTAGGGAAAGTGCAGGAGCAGAGCATTGTGTCCTGGAGAGGTCATGTTGGGAGGTATGACATAGGTATGAGCACTGGGTCAGTATTAGGGTACAGCACAGGTGATGGTAATCATACAGTATTAGGGAAAGTGCAGGAGCAGAGCATTGTGTCCTCCTGGAGAGGTCATGTTGGTAGGTATGACATAGGTATGAGCACTGGGTCAGTATTAGGGTACAGCACAGGTGATGGTAATCATACAGTAAGAGGGAAGAGCAGGAGCAGAGCATTGTGTCCTCCTGGAGAGGTCATGTTGGGAGGTATGACATAGGTATGAGCACTGGGTCAGTATTAGGGTACAGCACAGGTGATGGTTATCATACAGTAAGAGGGAAGAGCAGGAGCAGAGCATTGTGTCCTCCTGGAGAGGTCATATTTGGAGGTATGACATAGGTATGAGCACTGGGTCAGTATTAGGGTACAGCACAGGTGATGGTAATCATACAGTAAGAGGGAAGTGCAGGAGCAGAGCATTGTGTCCTCCTGGAGAGGATCATGTTGGGAGGTATGACATAGGTATGAGCACTGGGTCAGTATTAGGGTACAGCACAGGTGATGGTAATCATACAGTAAGAGGGAAGAGCAGGAGCAGAGCATTGTATCCTCCTGGAGAGGTCATGTTTGGAGGTATGACATAGGTATGAGCACTGGGTCAGTATTAGGGTACAGCACAGGTGATGGTAATCATACAGTAAGAGGGAAGAGCAGGAGCAGAGCATTGTGTCCTCCTGGAGAGGTCATGTTGGGAGGTATGACATAGGTATGAGCACTGGGTCCGTATTAGGGTACAGCACAGGTGATGGTAATCATACAGTAAGAGGGAGTGCAGGAGCAGAGCATTGTGTCCTCCTGGAGAGGTCATGTTGGGAGGTATGACATAGGTATGAGCACTGGGTCAGTATTAGGGTACAGCACAGGTGATAGTAATCATACAGTAAGAGGGAAGTGCAGGAGCAGAGCATTGTGTCCTCCTGGAGAGGGTCATGTTGGGAGGTATGACATAGGTATGAGCACTGGGTCAGTATTAGGGTACAGCACAGGTGATGGTAATCATACTGTAAGAGGGAAGAGCAGGAGCAGAGCATTGTGTCCTCCTGGAGAGGTCATGTTGGGAGGTATGACATAGGTATGAGCACTGGGTCAGTATTAGGGTACAGCACAGGTGATGGTAATCATACAGTAAGAGGGAAGAGCAGGAGCAGATCATTGTGTCCTCCTGGAGAGGGTCATGTTGGGAGGTATGACATAGGTATGAGCACTGGGTCAGTATTAGGGTACAGCACAGGTGATGGTAATCATACAGTAAGAGGGAAGAGCAGGAGCAGATCATTGTGTCCTCCTGGAGAGGGTCATGTTGGGAGGTATGACATAGGTATGAGCACTGGGTCAGTATTAGGGTACAGCACAGGTGATGGTAATCATACAGTAAGAGGGAAGAGCAGGAGCAGAGCATTGTGTCCTCCTGGAGAGGTCATGTTGGGAGGTATGACATAGGTATGAGCACTGGGTCAGTATTAGGGTACAGCACAGGTGATGGTAATCATACAGTAAGAGGGAAGAGCAGGAGCAGAGCATTGTGTCCTCCTGGAGAGGTCATGTTGGGAGGTATGACATAGGTATGAGCACTGGGTCAGTATTAGGGTACAGCACAGGTGATGGTAATTATACAGTAAGAGGGAAGTGCAGGAGCAGAGCATTGTGTCCTCCTGGAGAGGTCATGTTGGGAGGTATGACATCGGTATGAGCACTGGGTCAGTATTAGGGTACAGCACAGGTGATGGTAATCATACAGTAAGAGGGAGTGCAGGAGCAGAGCATTGTGTCCTCCTGGAGAGGTCATGTTGGGAGGTATGACATAGGTATGAGCACTGGGTCAGTATTAGGGTACAGCACAGGTGATGGTAATTATACAGTAAGAGGGAAGAGCAGGAGCAGAGCATTGTGTCCTCCTGGAGAGGGTCATGTTGGGAGGTATGACATAGGTATGAGCACTGGGTCAGTATTAGGGTACAGCACTGGTGATGGTAATCATACAGTAAGAGGGAAGAGCAGGAGCAGAGCATTGTGTCCTCCTGTAGAGGTCATGTTGGGAGGTATGACATAGGTATGAGCACTGGGTCAGTATTAGGGTACAGCACTGGTGATGGTAATCATACAGTAAGAGGGAAGAGCAGGAGCAGAGCATTGTGTCCTCCTGGAGAGGTCATGTTGGGAGGTATGACATAGGTATGAGCACTGGGTCAGTATTAGGGTACAGCACAGGTGATGGTAATCATACAGTAAGAGGGAGTGCAGGAGCAGAGCATTGTGTCCTCCTGGAGAGGTCATGTTGGGAGGTATGACATAGGTATGAGCACTGGGTCAGTATGAGGGTACAGCACAGGTGATGGTAATCATACAGTAATAGTGAAGAGCAGGAGCAGAGCATTGTGTCCTCCTGGAGAGGTCATGTTGGGAGGTATGACATAGTTATGAGCACTGGGTCAGTATGAGGGTACAGCACAGGTGATGGTAATCATACAGTAATAGTGAAGAGCAGGAGCAGAGCATTGTGTCCTCCTGGAGAGGTCATGTTGGGAGGTATGACATAGGTATGAGCACTGGGTCAGTATTAGGGTACAGCACAGGTGATGGTAATCATACAGTATTAGGGAAAGTGCAGGAGCAGAGCATTGTGTCCTCCTGGAGAGGGTCATGTTGGGAGGTATGACATAGGTATGAGCACTGGGTCAGTATTAGGGTACAGCACAGGTGATGGTAATCATACAGTAAGAGAGAAGAGCAGGAGCAGAGCATTGTGTCCTCCTGGAGAGTGTCATGTTGGGAGGTATGACATAGGTATGAGCACTGGGTCAGTATTAGGGTACAGCACAGGTGATGGTAATCATACAGTAAGAGGGAAGAGCAGGAGCAGAGCATTGTGTCCTCCTGGAGAGGGTCATGTTGGGAGGTATGACATAGGTATGAGCACTGGGTCAGTATTAGGGTACAGCACAGGTGATGGTAATCATACAGTAAGAGGGAAGTGCAGGAGCAGAGCATTGTGTCCTCCTGGAGAGGTCATGTTGGGAGGTAAGACATAGGTATGAGCACTGGGTCAGTATTGGGGTACAGCACAGGTGATGGTGATCATACAGTAATAGGGAAGAGCAGGAGCAGAGCATTGTGTCCTCCTGGAGAGGTCATGTTGGGAGGTATGACATAGGTATGAGCACTGGGTCAGTATTAGGGTACAGCACAGGTGATGGTAATCATACAGTTAGAGGGAAGAGCAGGAGCAGAACATTGTGTCCTCCTGGAGAGGGTCATGTTGGAGGTATGACATAGGTATGAGCACTGGGTCAGTATTAGGGTACAGCACAGGTGAAGGTAATCATACAGTAAGAGGGAAGAGCAGGAGCAGAACATTGTGTCCTCCTGGAGAGGGTCATGTTGGGAGGTATGACATAGGTATGAGCACTGGGTCAGTATTAGGATACAGCACAGGTGATGGTAATCATACAGTAAGAGGGAAGAGCAGGAGCAGAACATTGTGTCCTCCTGGAGAGGTCATGTTGGGAGGTATGACATAGGTATGAGCACTGGGTCAGTATTAGGGTACAGCACAGGTGATGGTAATCATACAGTTAGAGGGAAGAGCAGGAGCAGAGCATTGTGTCCTCCTGGAGAGGTCATGTTGGGAGGTATGACATAGGTATGAGCACTGGGTCAGTATTAGGGTACAGCACAGGTGAAGGTAATCATACAGTAAGAGGGAAGAGCAGGAGTAGAGCATTGTGTCCTGGAGAGGTCATGTTGGGAGGTATGCCATAGGTATGAGCACTGGGTCAGTATTAGGATACAGCACAGGTGATGGTAATCATACAGTAAGAGGGAAGAGCAGGAGCAGAACATTGTGTGCTCCTGGAGAGGTCATGTTGGGAGGTATGACATAGGTATGAGCACTGGGTCAGTATTAGGGTACAGCACAGGTGATGGTAATCATACAGTAACAGGGAAGTTCAGGAGCAGAGCATTGTGTCCTGTAGAGGTCATGTTGGGAGGTATGACATAGGTATGAGCACTGGGTCAGTATTAGGGTACAGCACAGGTGATGGTAATCATACAGTAAGAGGGAAGAGCAGGAGCAGAGCATTGTGTGTCCTCCTGGAGAGGGTCATGTTGGGAGGTATGTCATAGGTATGAGCACTGAGTCAGTATTAGGGTACAGCACAGGTGATGGTAATCATAGAGTAAGAGGGAAGAGCAGGAGCAGAGCATTGTGTCCTCCTGGAGAGGTCATGTTGGGAGGTATGACATAGGTATGAGCACTGGGTCAGTATTAGGGTACAGCACAGGTGATGGTAATCATAGAGTAAGAGGGAAGAGCAGGAGCAGAGCATTGTGTCCTCCTGGAGAGGTCATGTTGGGAGGTATGACATAGGTATGAGCACTGCGTCCGTATTAGGATACAGCACAGGTGATGGTATTCATACAGTAAGAGGGAAGAGCAGGAGCAGAGCATTGTGTCCTCCTGGAGAGGTCATGTTGGGAGGTATGACATAGGTATGAGCACTGGGTCAGTATTAGGATACAGCACAGGTGATGGTATTCATACAGTAAGAGGGAAGAGCAGGAGCAGAGCATTGCGTCCTCCTGGAGAGGTCATGTTGGGAGGTATGACATAGGTATGAGCACTGGGTCAGTATTAGGGTACAGCACAAGTGATAGTAATCATACAGTAAGAGGGAAGAGCAGGAGCAGAGCATTGTGTCCTCCTGGAGAGGTCATGTTGGGAGGTATGACATAGGTATGAGCACTGGGTCAGTATTAGGTACAGCACAGGTGATGGTAATCATACAGTAAGAGGGAAGAGCAGGAGCAGAGCATTGTGTCCTCCTGGAGAGGTCATGTTGGGAGGTATGACATAGGTATGAGCACTGGGTCAGTATTGGGGTACAGCACAGGTGATGGTAATCATACAGTGAGATTGAAGAGCAGGAGCAGAGCATTTGTGTCCTCCTGGAGAGGTCATGTTGGAAGGTATGACATAGGTATGAGCACTGGGTCAGTATTGGGGTACAGCACAGGTGATGGTAATCATACAGTAAGAGGGAAGAGCAGGAGCAGAGCATTGTGTCCTCCTGGAGAAGTCATGTTGGGATGTATGACATAGGTATGAGCACTGGGTCAGTATTAGTGTACAGCACAGGTGATGGTAATTATACAGTAAGATGGCAGTGCAGGAGCAGAGCATTGTGTCCTCCTGGAGAGGGTCATGTTGGGAGGTATGACATAGGTATGAGCACTAGGTCAGTATTAGGGTACAGCACAGGTGATGGTAATCATACAGTAAGAGGGAAGAGCAGGAGCAGAGCATTGTGTCCTCCTGGAGAGGTCATGTTGGGAGGTATGACATAGGTATGAGCACTGGATCAGTATTAGGGTACAGCACAGGTGATGGTAATCATACAGTAAGAGGGAAGAGCAGGAGCAGAGCATTGTGTCCTCCTGGAGAGGGTCATGTTGGGAGGTATGACATAGGTATGAGCACTGGGTCAGTATTGGGGTACAGCACAGGTGATGGTAATCATACAGTAAGAGGGAAGAGCAGGAGCAGAGCATTGTGTCCTCCTGGAGAGGGTCATGTTGGGAGGTATGACATAGGTATGAGCACTGGGTCAGTATTAGTGTACAGCACAGGTGATGGTAATTATACAGTAAGATGGCAGTGCAGGAGCAGAGCATTGTGTCCTCCTGGAGAGGTCATGTTGGGAGGTATGACATAGGTATGAGCACTTGTATAGTATGAAGGTACAGCACAGGTGATGGTAATCATACAGTAAGAGGGAAGAGCAGGAGCAGAGCATTGTGTCCTCCTGGAGAGTGTCATGTTGTGAGGTATGACATAGGTATGAGCACTAGGTCAGTATTAGGGTACAGCACAGGTGATGGTAATCATACAGTAAGAGGGAAGAGCAGGAGCAGAGCATTGTGTCCTCCTGGAGAGGACATGTTGGGAGGTATGACATAGGTATGAGCACTGGTATAGTATTAAGGTACAGCACAGGTGATGGTAATCATACAGTAAGAGGGAAGAGCAGGAGCAGAGCATTGTGTCCTCCTGGAGAGTGTCATGTTGTGAGGTATGACATAGGTATGAGCACTGGGTCAGTATTAGGGTACAGCACAGGTGATGGTAATCATACAGTAAGAGGGAAGAGCAGGAGCAGAGCATTGTGTCCTCCTGGAGAGGTCATGTTGGGAGGTATGACATAGGTATGAGCACTGGGTCAGTATTAGGGTACAGAACAGGTGATGGTAATCATACAGTAAGAGGGAAGAGCAGGAGCAGAGCATTGTGTCCTCCTGGAGAGGTCATGTTGGGAGGTATGACATAGGTATGAGCACTGGGTCAGTATTAGGGTACAGAACAGGTGATGGTAATCATACAGTAAGAGGGGAGTGCAGGAGTAGAGCATTGTGTCCTCCTGGAGAGGGTCATGTTGGGAGGTATGACATAGGTATGAGCACTGGGTCAGTATTAGGGTACAGCACAGGTGATGGTAATCATACAGTAAGAGGGAAGAGCAGGAGCAGAGCATTGTGTCCTCCTGGAGAGGATCATGTTGGGAGGTATGACATAGGTATGAGCACTGGGTCAGTATTAGGGTACAGCACAGGTGATGGTAATCATACAGTAAGAGTGAAGTGCAGGAGCAGAGCATTGTGTCCTCCTGGAGAGGGTCATGTTGGGAGGTATGACATAGGTATGAGCACTGGGTCAGTATTAGGGTACAGCACAGGTGATGGTAATCATACAGTAAGAGGGAAGAGCAGGAGCAGAGCATTGTGTCCCTCCTGGAGAGGGTCATGTTGGGAGGTATGACATAGGTATGAGCACTGGGTCAGTATTAGGGTACAGCACAGGTGATGGTAATCATACAGTAAGAGGGAAGAGCAGGAGCAGAGCATTGTGTCCTCCTGGAGAGGGTCATGTTGGGAGGTATGACATAGGTATGAGCACTGGGTCAGTATTAGGGTACAGCACAGGTGATGGTAATCATACAGTAAGAGGGAAGAGCAGGAGCAGAGCATTGTGTCCTCCTGGAGAGGTCATGTTGGGAGGTATGACATAGGTCTGAGCACTGGGTCAGTATTAAGGTACAGCACAGGTGATGGTAATCATACAGTAAGAGAGAAGTGTAGGAGCAGAGCATTGTGTCCTCCAGGAGAGGGTCATGTTGGGAGGTATGACATAGGTATGAGCACTGGGTCCGTATTAGGGTACAGTACAGGTGATGGTAGTTATACAGTAAGAGGGAAGAGCAGGAGCAGAGCATTGTGTCCTCCTGGAGAGGTCATGTTGGGAGGTATGACATAGGTATGAGCACTGGGTCAGTATTAGGGTACAGCACAGGTGATGGTAATCATACAGTAAGAGGGAAGAGCAGGAGCAGATCATTGTGTCCTCCTGGAGAGGGTCATGTTGGGAGGTATGACATAGGTATGAGCACTGGGTCAGTATTAGGGTACAGCACAGGTGATGGTAATCATACAGTAAGAGGGAAGAGCAGGAGCAGAGCATTGTGTCCTCCTGGAGAGGTCATGTTGGGAGGTATGACATAGGTATGAGCACTGAGTCAGTATTAGGGTACAGCACAGGTGATGGTAATCATACAGTAAGAGGGAAGAGCAGGAGCAGAGCATTGTGTCCTCCTGGAGAGGTCATGTTGGGAGGTATGACATAGGTATGAGCACTGGGTCAGTATTAGGGTACAGCACAGGTGATGGTAATTATACAGTAAGAGGGAAGAGCAGGAGCAGAGCATTGTGTCCTCCTGGAGAGGTCATGTTGGGAGGTATGACATAGGTCTGAGCACTGGGTCAGTATTAAGGTACAGCACAGGTGATGGTAATCATACAGTAAGAGAGAAGTGTAGGAGCAGAGCATTGTGTCCTCCAGGAGAGGGTCATGTTGGGAGGTATGACATAGGTATGAGCACTGGGTCCGTATTAGGGTACAGCACAGGTGATGGTAATCATACAGTAAGAGGGATGTGCAGGAGCAGAGCATTGTGTCCTCCTGGAGAGGACATGGTGGGAGGTATGACATAGGTATGAGCACTGGGTCAGTATTAGGGTACAGCACAGGTGATGGTAATCATACAGTAAAAGGGAAGAGCAGGAGCAGAGCATTGTGTCCTCCTGGAGAGATCATGTTGGGAGGTATGACATAGGTATGAGCACTGGGTCAGTATTAGGGTACAGCACAGGTGATGGTAATCATACAGTAAGAGGGGAGAGCAGGAGCAGAGCATTGTGTCCTCCTGGAGAGGTCATGTTGGGAGGTATGACATAGGTATGAGCACTGGGTCAGTAATAGGGTACAGCACAGGTGATGGTAATCATACAGTAAGAGGGAAGTGCAGGAGCAGAGCATTGTGTCCTCCTGGAGAGGACATGGTGGGAGGTATGACATAGGTATGAGCACTGGGTCAGTATTAGGGTACAGCACAGGTGATGGTAATCATACAGTAAGAGGGAAGTGCAGGAGCAGAGCATTGTGTCCTCCTGGAGAGGACATGGTGGGAGGTATGACATAGGTATGAGCACTGGGTCAGTATTAGGGTACAGCACAGGTGATGGTAATCATACAGTAAGAGGGAAGAGCAGGAGCAGAGCATTGTGTCCTCCTGGAGAGGTCATGTTGGGAGGTATGACATAGGTATGAGCACTGGGTCAGTATTAGGGTACAGCACAGGTGATGGTAATCATACAGTAAGAGAGAAGAGCAGGAGCTGAGCATTGTGTCCTCCTGGAGAGGTCATGTTGGGAGGTATGACATAGGTATGAGCACTGGGTCAGTATTAGGGTACAGCACAGGTGATGGTAATCATACAGTAAGAGGGATGTGCAGGAGCAGAGCATTGTGTCCTCCTGGAGAGGACATGGTGGGAGGTATGACATAGGTATGAGCACTGGGTCAGTATTAGGGTACAGCACAGGTGATGGTAATCATACAGTAAAAGGGAAGAGCAGGAGCAGAGCATTGTGTCCTCCTGGAGAGATCATGTTGGGAGGTATGACATAGGTATGAGCACTGGGTCAGTATTAGGGTACAGCACAGGTGATGGTAATCATACAGTAAGAGGGGAGAGCAGGAGCAGAGCATTGTGTCCTCCTGGAGAGGTCATGTTGGGAGGTATGACATAGGTATGAGCACTGGGTCAGTAATAGGGTACAGCACAGGTGATGGTAATCATACAGTAAGAGGGAAGTGCAGGAGCAGAGCATTGTGTCCTCCTGGAGAGGACATGGTGGGAGGTATGACATAGGTATGAGCACTGGGTCAGTATTAGGGTACAGCACAGGTGATGGTAATCATACAGTAAGAGGGAAGTGCAGGAGCAGAGCATTGTGTCCTCCTGGAGAGGACATGGTGGGAGGTATGACATAGGTATGAGCACTGGGTCAGTATTAGGGTACAGCACAGGTGATGGTAATCATACAGTAAGAGGGAAGAGCAGGAGCAGAGCATTGTGTCCTCCTGGAGAGGTCATGTTGGGAGGTATGACATAGGTATGAGCACTGGGTCAGTATTAGGGTACAGCACAGGTGATGGTAATCATACAGTAAGAGAGAAGAGCAGGAGCTGAGCATTGTGTCCTCCTGGAGAGGTCATGTTGGGAGGTATGACATAGGTATGAGCACTGGGTCAGTATTAGGGTACAGCACAGGTGATGGTAATCATACAGTAAGAGGGAAGAGCAGGAGCAGAGCATTGTGTCATCCTGGAGAGGTCATGTTGGGAGGTATGACATAGGTATGAGCACTGGGTCAGTATTAGGGTACAGCACAGGTGATGGTAATCATACAGTAAGAGGGAAGAGCAGGAGCAGAGCATTGTGTCATCCTGGAGAGGTCATGTTGGGAGGTATGACATAGGTATGAGCACTGGGTCAGTATTAGGGTACAGCACAGGTGATGGTAATCATACAGTAAGAGGGAAGAGCAGGAGCAGAGCATTGTGTCCTCCTGGAGAGGGTCATGTTGGGAGGTATGACATAGGTATGAGCACTGGGTCAGTATTAGGGTACAGCACAGGTGATGGTAATCATACAGTAAGAGGGAAGTGCAGGAGCAGAGCATTGTGTCCTCCTGGAGTTGGTCATGTTGGGAGGTATGACATAGGTATGAGCACTGGGTCAGTATTAGGGTACAGCACAGGTGATGGTAATCATACAGTAAGAGGGAAGAGCAGGAGCAGAGCATTGTGTCATCCTGGAGAGGTCATGTTGGGAGGTATGACATAGGTATGAGCACTGGGTCAGTATTAGGGTACAGCACAGGTGATGGTAGTTATACAGTAAGAGGGAAGTGCAGGAGCAGAGCATTGTGTCCTCCTGGAGAGGTCATGTTGGGAGGTATGACATAGGTATGAGCACTGGGTCAGTATTAGGGTACAGCACAGGTGATGGTAATCATACAGTAAGAAGGAAGAGCAGGAGCAGAGCATTGTGTCCTCCTGGAGAGGTCATGTTGGGAGGTATGACATAGGTATGAACACTGGGTCAGTATTAGGGTACAGCACAGGTGATGGTAATCATACAGTAAGAGGGAAGAGCAGGAGCAGAGCATTGTGTCCTCCTGGAGAGGTCATGTTGGGAGGTATGACATAGGTATGAGCACTGGGTCAGTATTAGGGTACAGCACAGGTGATGGTAATCATACAGTAAGAGGGAAGAGCAGGAGCAGAGCATTGTGTCCTCCTGGAGAGGGTCATGTTGGGAGGTATGACATAGGTATGAGCACTGGGTCAGTATTAGGGTACAGCACAGGTGATGGTAATCATACAGTAAGAGAGAAGAGCAGGAGCAGAGCATTGTGTCCTCCTGGAGAGGTCATGTTGGGAGGTATGACATAGGTATGAGCACTGGGTCAGTATTAGGGTACAGCACTGGTGATGGTAATCATACAGTAAGAGGGAAGAGCAGGAGCAGAGCATTGTGTCCTCCTGGAGAGGTCATGTTGGGAGGTATGACATAGGTATGAGCACTGGGTCAGTATTAGGGTACAGCACAGGTGATGGTAATCATACAGTAAGAGGGAAGAGCAGGAGCAGAGCATTGTGTCCTCCTGGAGAGGTCATGTTGGGAGGTATGACATAGGTATGAGCACTGGGTCAGTATTAGGATACAGCACAGGTGATGGTAATCATACAGTAAGAGGGAAGAGCAGGAGCAGAGCATTGTGTCCTCCTGGAGAGGGTCATGTTGTGAGGTATGACATAGGTATGAGCACTGGGTCAGTATTAGGGTACAGCACAGGTGATGGTAATCATACAGTAAGAGGGAAGAGCAGGAGCAGAGCATTGTGTCCTCCTGGAGAGGTCATGTTGGGAGGTATGACATAGGTATGAGCACTGGGTCAGTATTAGGGTACAGCACAGGTGATGGTAATCATACAGTAAGAGGGAAGAGCAGGAGCAGAGCATTGTGTCCTCCTGGAGAGGTCATGTTGGGAGGTATGACATAGGTATGCGCACTGGGTCAGTATTAGGGTACAGCACAGGTGATGGTAATCATACAGTAAGAGGGAAGAGCAGGAGCAGAGCATTGTGTCCTCCTGGAGAGGTCATGTTGGGAGGTATGACATAGGTATGAGCACTGGGTCAGTATTGGGGTACAGCACAGGTGATGGTAATCATACAGTAAGAGGGAAGAGCAGGAGCAGAGCATTGTGTCCTCCTGGAGAGGTCATGTTGGGAGGTAAGACATAGGTATGAGCACTGGGTCAGTATTATGGTACAGCACAGGTGATGGTAATCATACAGTAAGAGGGAGTGCAGGAGCAGAGCATTGTGTCCTCCTGGAGAGGTCATGTTGTGAGGTATGACATAGGTATGAGCACTGGGTCAGTATTAGGGTACAGCACAGGTGAAGGTAATCATACAGTAAGAGGGAAGAGCAGGAGCAGAGCATTGTGTCCTCCTGGAGAGGGTCATGTTGGGAGCATACTTGCCTACCTGACCCTCTCCATGAGGGAGAAAATGCTCTGTTCCTGGACTTTCCTGGTAATGTATGATTGCCATCACATGTGGTGAAACACCTTTCTTATCAATTACCTAGCTCACCACAGGTGATGGCAATCATACATTACCAGGAAAGTCCAGGAACAGAGCATTTTCTCCCTCATGGAGAGGGTCAGGTAGGCAAGTATGGTTGGGAGGTATGACATAGGTATGAGCACTGGGTCAGTATTAGGGTACAGCACAGGTGATGGTAATCATACAGTAAGAGGGGAGTGCAGGAGCAGAGCATTGTGTCCTCCTGGAGAGGTCATGTTGGGAGGTATGACATATGTATGAGCACTGGGTCAGTATTAGGGTACAGCACAAGTGATGGAAATCATACAGTAAGAGGGAAGAGCAGGAGCAGAGCATTGTGTCCTCCTGGAGAGGGTCATGTTGGGAGGTATGACATAGGTATGAGCACTGGGTCAGTATTAGGGTACAGCACAGGTGATGGTAATCATACAGTAAGAGGGAAGAGCAGGAGCAGAGCATTGTGTCCTCCTGGAGAGGTCATGTTGGGAGGTATGACATAGGTATGAGCACTGGGTCAGTATTAGGGTACAGCACAGGTGATGGTAATCATACAGTAAGAGGGAAGAGCAGGAGCAGAGCATTGTGTCCTCCTGGAGAGGTCATGTTGGGAGGTATGACATAGGTATGAGCACTGGGTCAGTATTAGGTACAGCACAGGTGATGGTAATCATACAGTAAGAGGGAAGAGCAGGAGCAGAGCATTGTGTCCTCCTAGCGAGGATCATGTTGGGAGGTATGACATAGGTATGAGCACTGGGTCAGTATTAGGGTACAGCACAGGTGATGGTAATCATACAGTAAGAGGGAAGAGCAGGAGCAGAGCATTGTGTCCTCCTGGAGAGGTCATGTTGGGAGGTATGACATAGGTATGAGCACTGGGTCAGTATTAGGGTACAGCACAGGTGATGGTAATCATACAGTAAGAGGGAAGTGCAGGAGCAGAGCATTGTGTCCTCCTGGAGAGGGTCATGTTGGGAGGTATGACATAGGTATGAGCACTGGGTCAGTATTAGGGTACAGCACAGGTGATGGTAATCATACAGTAAGAGGGAAGTGCAGGAGCAGAGCATTGTGTCCTCCTGGAGAGGTCATGTTGGGAGGTATGACATAGGTATGAGCACTGGGTCAGTATTAGGGTACAGCACAGGTGATGGTAATCATACAGTAAGAGGGAAGAGCAGGAGCAGAGCATTGTGTCCTCCTGGAGAGGGTCATGTTAGGAGGTATGACATAGGTATGAGCACTGGGTCAGTATTAGGGTACAGCACAGGTGATGGTAATCATACAGTAAGAGGGAAGAGCAGGAGCAGAGCATTGTGTCCTCCTGGAGAGGTCATGTTGGGAGGTATGACATAGGTATGAGCACTGGGTCAGTATTAGGGTACAGCACAGGTGATGGTAATCATACAGTAAGAGGGAAGTGCAGGAGCAGAGCATTGTGTCCTCCTGGAGAGGTCATGTTGGGAGGTATGACATAGGTATGAGCACTGGGTCAGTATTAGGGTACAGCACAGGTGATGGTAATCATACAGTAAGAGGGAAGAACAGGAGCAGAGCATTGTGTCCTTCTGGAGAGTGTCATGTTGGGAGGTATGACAGGTATGAGCACTGGGTCAGTATTAAGGTACAGCACAGGTGATGGTAATCATACAGTAAGAGGGAAGAACAGGAGCAGAGCATTGTGTCCTTCTGGAGAGGGTCATGTTGGGAGGTATGACATAGGTATGAGCACTGGGTCAGTATTAAGGTACAGCACAGGTGATGGTAATCATACAGTAACAGGGAAGTGCAGGAGCAGAGCATTGTGTCCTCCTGGAGAGGGTCATGTTGGGAGGTATGACATAGGTATGAGCACTGGGTCAGTATTAGGGTACTGCACAGGTGATGGTAATCATACAGTAAGAGGGGAGTGCAGGAGTAGAGCATTGTGTCCTCCTGGAGAGGGTCATGTTGGGAGGTATGACATAGGTATGAGCACTGGGTCAGTATTAGGGTACAGCACAGGTGATGGTAATCATACAGTAAGAGGTAAGAGCAGGAGCAGAGCATTGTGTCCTCCTGGAGAGGGTCATGTTGGGAGGTATGACATAGGTATGAGCACTGGGTCAGTATTAGGGTACAGAACAGGTGATGGTAATCATACAGTAAGAGGGAAGAGCAGGAGCAGAGCATTGTGTCCTCCTGGAGAGGTCATGTTGGGAGGTATGACATATGTATGAGCACTGGGTCAGTATTAGGGTACAGCACAGGTGATGGTAATCATACAGTAAGAGGGAAGAGCAGGAGCAGAGCATTGTGTCCTCCTGGAGAGGTCATGTTGGGAGGTATGACATAGGTATGAGCACTGGGTCAGTATTAGGTAAAGCACAGGTGATGGTAATCATACAGTAAGAGGGAAGAGCAGGAGCAGAGCATTGTGTCCTCCTGGAGAGGTCATGTTGGGAGGTATGACATAGGTATGAGCACTGGGTCAGTATTAGGGTACAGTGCAGGTGATGGTAATCATACAGTAAGAGGGAAGAGCAGGAGCAGAGCATTGTGTCCTCCTGGAGAGGTCATGTTGGGAGGTATGACATAGGTATGAGCACTGGGTCAGTATTATGGTACAGCACAGGTGATGGTAATCATACAGTAAGAGGGAAGAGCAGGAGCAGAGCATTGTGTCCTCCTGGAGAGGTCATGTTGGGAGGTATGACATAGGTATGAGCACTGGGTCAGTATTAGGGTACAGCACAGGTGATGGTAATCATACAGTAAGAGGGAAGAGCAGGAGCAGAGTATTGTGTCCTCCTGGAGAGGTCATGTTGGGAGGTATGACATAGGTATGAGCACTGGGTCAGTATTAGGGTACAGCACAAGTGATGGTAATCATACAGTAAGAGGGAAGAGCAGGAGCAGAGCATTGTGTCCTCCTGGAGAGGTCATGTTGGGAGGTATGACATAGGTGTGAGCACTGGGTCAGTATTAGGTACAGCACAGGTGATGGTAATCATACAGTAAGAGGGAAGAGCAGGAGCAGAGCATTGTGTCCTCCTGGAGAGGATCATGTTGGGAGGTATGACATAGGTATGAGCACTGGGTCAGTATTAGGGTACAGCACAGGTGATGGTAATCATACAGTAAGAGGGAAGAGCAGGAGCAGAGCCATGTGTCCTCCTGGAGAGGTCATGTTGGGAGGTATGAAATAGGTATGAGCACTGGGTCAGTATTGGGGTACAGCACAGGTGATGGTAATCATACAGTGAGATTGAAGAGCAGGAGCAGAGCATTGTGTCCTCCTGGAGAGGTCATGTTGGGAGGTATGACATAGGTATGAGCACTGGGTCAGTATTAGGGTACAGCACAGGTGATGGTAATCATACAGTAAGAGTGAAGAACAGGAGCAGAGCATTGTGTCCTCCTGGAGAGGTCATGTTGGGAGGTATGATATAGGTATGAGCACTGGGTCAGTATTAGTGTACAGCACAGGTGATGGTAATTATACAGTAAGATGGCAGTGCAGGAGCAGAGCATTGTGTCCTCCTGGAGAGGTCATGTTGGGAGGTATGACATAGGTATGAGCACTGGTATAGTATTAAGGTACAGCACAGGTGATGGTAATCATACAGTAAGAGGGAAGAGCAGGAGCAGAGCATTGTGTCCTCCTGGAGAGTGTCATGTTGTGAGGTATGACATAGGTATGAGCACTAGGTCAGTATTAGGGTACAGCACAGGTGATGGTAATCATACAGTAAGAGGGAAGAGCAGGAGCAGAGCATTGTGTCCTCCTGGAGAGGTCATGTTGGGAGGTATGACATAGGTATGAGCACTGGTATAGTATTAGGGTACAGCACAGGTGATGGTAATCATACAGTAAGAGGGAAGAGCAGGAGCAGAACATTGTGTCCCTCCTGGAGAGGGTCATGTTAGGAGGTATGACATAGGTATGAGCACTGGGTCAGTATTAGGGTACAGCACAGGTGATGGTAATCATACAGTAAGAGGGAAGAGCAGGAGCAGAGCATTGTGTCCTCCTGGAGAGGTCATGTTGGGAGGTATGACATAGGTATGAGCACTGGGTCAGTATTAGGGTACAGCACAGGTGATGGTAATCATACAGTAAGAGGGAAGAGCAGGAGCAGAGCATTGTGTCCTCCTGGAGAGGTCATGTTGGGAGGTATGACATAGGTATGAGCACTGGGTCAGTATTAGGGTACAGCACAGGTGATGGTAATCATACAGTAAGAGGGAAGAACAGGAGCAGAGCATTGTGTCCTCCTGGAGAGGGTCATGTTGGGAGGTATGACATAGGTATGAGCACTGGGTCAGTATTAAGGTACAGCACAGGTGATGGTAATCATACAGTAACAGGGAAGTGCAGGAGCAGAGCATTGTGTCCTCCTGGAGAGGGTCATGTTGGGAGGTATGACATAGGTATGAGCACTG
This sequence comes from Pseudophryne corroboree, assembly GCF_028390025.1. Lineage (NCBI taxonomy): Eukaryota > Metazoa > Chordata > Amphibia > Anura > Myobatrachidae > Pseudophryne > Pseudophryne corroboree. The sequence continues at coordinate 4,787,520 of NC_086444.1, forward strand.
GGTCAGTATTGGGGTACAGCACAGGTGATGGTAATCATACAGTAAGAGGGAAGAGCAGGAGCAGAGCATTGTGTCCTCCTGGAGAGGTCATGTTGGGAGGTATGACATAGGTATGAGCACTGGGTCAGTATTAGGGTACAGCACAGGTGATGGTAATCATACAGTAAGAGGGAAGAGCAGGAGCAGAGCATTGTGTCCTCCTGGAGAGGTCATGTTGGGAGGTATGACATAGGTATGAGCACTGGGTCAGTATTAGGATACAGCACAGGTGATGGTAATCATACAGTAAGAGGGAAGAGCAGGAGCAGAGCATTGTGTCCTCCTGGAGAGGTCATGTTGGGAGGTATGACATATGTATGAGCACTGGGTCAGTATTAGGGTACAGCACAGGTGATGGTAATCATACAGTAAGAGAGAAGAGCAGGAGTAGAGCATTGTGTCCTTCTGGAGAGGTCATGTTGGGAGGTATGACATAGGTATGAGCACTGGGTCAGTATTAGGGTACAGCACAGGTGATGGTAATCATACAGTAAGAGGGAAGAGCAGGAGTAGAGCATTGTGTCCTCCTGGAGAGGGTCATGTTGGGAGGTATGACATAGGTATGAGCACTGGGTCAGTATTAGGGTACAGAACAGGTGATGGTAATCATACAGTAAGAGGGAAGAGCAGGAGCAGAGCATTGTGTCCTCCTGGAGTGGGTCATGTTGTGAGGTATGACATAGGTATGAGCACTGGGTCAGTATTAGGGTACAGCACAGGTGATGGTAATCATACAGTAAGAGGGAAGAACAGGAGCAGAGCATTGTGTCCTCCTGGAGAGGGTCATGTTGGGAGGTATGACATAGGTATGAGCACTGGGTCAGTATTAGGGTACAGTACAGGTGATGGTAATCATACAGTAAGAGGGGAGAGCAGGAGCAGAGCATTGTGTCCTCCTGGAGAGTGTCATGTTGTGAGGTATGACATAGGTATGAGCACTGGGTCAGTATTAGGGTACAGCACAGGTGATGGTAATCATACAGTAAGAGGGAAGAGCAGGAGCAGAGCATTGTGTCCTCCTGGAGTGGGTCATGTTGTGAGGTATGACATAGGTATGAGCACTGGGTCAGTATTAGGGTACAGCACAGGTGATGGTAATCATACAGTAAGAGGGAAGAACAGGAGCAGAGCATTGTGTCCTCCTGGAGAGGGTCATGTTGGGAGGTATGACATAGGTATGAGCACTGGGTCAGTATTAGGGTACAGCACAGGTGATGGTAATCATACAGTAAGAGGTAATAGCAGGAGCAGAGCATTGTGTCCTCCTGGAGAGGGTCATGTTGGGAGGTATGACATAGGTATGAGCACTGGGTCAGTATTAGGGTACAGCACAGGTGATGGTAATCATACAGTAAGAGGGAAGAACAGGAGCAGAGCATTGTGTCCTCCTGGAGAGGGTCATGTTGGGAGGTATGACATAGGTATGAGCACTGGGTCAGAATTAGGGTACTGCACAGGTGATGGTAATCATACAGTACGAGGGGAGTGCAGGAGTAGAGCATTGTGTCCTCCTGGAGAGGGTCATGTTGGGAGGTATGACATAGGTATGAGCACTGGGTCAGTATTAGGGTACTGCACAGGTGATGGTAATCATACAGTAAGAGGGGAGTGCAGGAGCAGAGCATTGTGTCCTCCTGGAGAGGTCATGTTGGGAGGTATGACATAGGTATGAGCACTGGGTCAGTATTAGGGTACAGCACAGGTGATGGTAATCATACAGTAAGAGGGAAGAGCAGGAGCAGAGCATTGTGTCCTCCTGGAGAGGTCATGTTGGGAGGTATGACATATGTATGAGCACTGGGTCAGTATTAGGGTACAGCACAGGTGATGGTAATCATACAGTAAGAGGGAAGAGCAGGAGCAGAGCATTGTGTCCTCCTGGAGAGGTCATGTTGGGAGGTATGACATAGGTATGAGCACTGGGTCAGTATTAGGGTACAGTACAGGTGATGGTAATCATACAGTAAGAGGGGAGAGCAGGAGCAGAGCATTGTGTCCTCCTGGAGAGTGTCATGTTGTGAGGTATGACATAGGTATGAGCACTGGGTCAGTATTAGGGTACAGCACAGGTGATGGTAATCATACAGTAAGAGGGAAGAGCAGGAGCAGAGCATTGTGTCCTCCTGGAGTGGGTCATGTTGTGAGGTATGACATAGGTATGAGCACTGGGTCAGTATTAGGGTACAGCACAGGTGATGGTAATCATACAGTAAGAGGGAAGAACAGGAGCAGAGCATTGTGTCCTCCTGGAGAGGGTCATGTTGGGAGGTATGACATAGGTATGAGCACTGGGTCAGTATTAAGGTACAGCACAGGTGATGGTGATCATACAGTAAGAGGGAAGAGCAGGAGCAGAGCATTGTGTCCTCCTGGAGAGGTCATGTTGGGAGGTATGACATAGGTATGAGCACTGGGTCAGTATTAGGGTACAGCACAGGTGATGGTAATCATACAGTAAGAGGGGAGTGCAGGAGTAGAGCATTGTGTCCTCCTGGAGAGGTCATGTTGGGAGGTATGACATAGGTATGAGCACTGGGTCAGTATTAGGGTACAGCACAGGTGATGGTAATCATACAGTAAGAGGGAAGAGCAGGAGCAGAGCATTGTGTCCTCCTGGAGAGGTCATGTTGGGAGGTATGACATAGGTATGAGCACTGGGTCAGTATTAGGGTACAGCACAGGTGATGGTAATCATACAGTAAGAGGGAAGAGCAGGAGCAGAGCATTGTGTCCTCCTGGAGAGGTCATGTTGGGAGGTATGACATATGTATGAGCACTGGGTCAGTATTAGGGTACAGCACAGGTGATGGTAATCATACAGTAAGAGGGAAGAGCAGGAGCAGAGCATTGTGTCCTCCTGGAGAGGTCATGTTGGGAGGTATGACATAGGTATGAGCACTGGGTCAGTATTAGGTACAGCACAGGTGATGGTAATCATACAGTAAGAGGGAAGAGCAGGAGCAGAGCATTGTGTCCTCCTGGAGAGGATCATGTTGGGAGGTATGACATAGGTATGAGCACTGGGTCAGTATTAGGGTACAGCACAGGTGATGGTAATCATACAGTAAGAGGGAAGAGCAGGAGCAGAGCATTGTGTCCTCCTGGAGAGGGTCATGTTGGGAGATATGACATAGGTATGAGCACTGGGTCAGTATTAGGGTACAGCACAGGTGATGGTAATCATACAGTAAGAGGGAAGAGCAGGAGCAGAGCATTGTGTCCTCCTGGAGAGGGTCATGTTGGGAGGTATGACATAGGTATGAGCACTGGGTCAGTATTAGGGTACAGCACAGGTGATGGTAATCATACAGTAAGAGGGAAGTGCAGGAGCAGAGCATTGTGTCCTCCTGGAGAGGTCATGTTGGGAGGTATGACATAGGTATGAGTACTGGGTCAGTATTAGGGTACAGCACAGGTGATGGTAATCATACAGTAAGAGGGAAGTGCAGGAGCAGAGCATTGTGTCCTCCTGGAGAGGGTCATGTTGGGAGGTATGACATAGGTATGAGCACTGGGTCAGTATTAGGGTACAGCACAGGTGATGGTAATCATACAGTAAGAGGGAAGAGCAGGAGCAGAGCCATGTGTCCTCCTGGAGAGGTCATGTTGGGAGGTATGACATAGGTATGAGCACTGGGTCAGTATTGGGGTACAGCACAGGTGATGGTAATCATACAGTGAGATTGAAGAGCAGGAGCAGAGCATTGTGTCCTCCTGGAGAGGTCATGTTGGAAGGTATGACATAGGTATGATCACTGGGTCAGTATTGGGGTACAGCACAGGTGATGGTGATCATACAGTAAGAGGGAAGAGCAGGAGCAGAGCATTGTGTCCTCCTGGAGAGGTCATGTTGGGAGGTATGACATAGGTATGAGCACTGGGTCAGTATTAAGGTACAGCACAGGTGATGGTAATCATACAGTAAGAGGGAAGAGCAGGAGCAGAGCATTGTGTCCTCCTGGAGAGGGTCATGTTGGGAGGTATGACATAGGTATGAGCACTGGGTCAGTATTAGGGTACAGCACAGGTGATGGTAATCATACAGTAAGAGGGAAGAGCAGGAGCAGAGCATTGTGTCCTCCTGGAGAGGGTCATGTTGGGAGGTATGACATAGGTATGAGCACTGGGTCAGTATTAAGGTACAGCACAGGTGATGGTAATCATACAGTAAGAGGGAAGAGCAGGAGCAGAGCATTGTGTCCTCCTGGAGAGGGTCATGTTGGGAGGTATGACATAGGTATGAGCACTGGGTCAGTATTAGGGTACAGCACAGGTGATGGTAATCATACAGTAAGAGGGAAGAGCAGGAGCAGAGCATTGTGTCCTCCTGGAGAGGGTCATGTTGGGAGGTATGACATAGGTATGAGCACTGGTATAGTATTAAGGTACAGCACAGGTGATGGTAATCATACAGTAAGAGGGAAGAGCAGGAGCAGAGCATTGTGTCCTCCTGGAGAGTGTCATGTTGTGAGGTATGACATAGGTATGAGCACTAGGTCAGTATTAGGGTACAGCACAGGTGATGGTAATCATACAGTAAGAGGAAAGAGCAGGAGCAGAGCATTGTGTCCTCCTGGAGAGGTCATGTTGGGAGGTATGACATAGGTATGAGCACTGGGTCAGTATTAGGGTACAGCACAGGAGATGGTAATCATACAGTAAGAGGGAAGAGCAGGAGCAGAACATTGTGTCCCTCCTGGAGAGGGTCATGTTAGGAGGTGTGACATAGGTATGAGCACTGGGTCAGTATTAGGGTACAGCACAGGTGATGGTAATCATACAGTAAGAGGGAAGAGCAGGAGCAGAGCATTGTGTCCTCCTGGAGAGGTCATGTTGGGAGGTATGACATAGGTATGAGCACTGGGTCAGTATTAGGGTACAGCACAGGTGATGGTAATCATACAGTAAGAGGGAAGAGCAGGAGCAGAGCATTGTGTCCTCCTGGAGAGGGTCATGTTGGGAGGTATGACATAGGTATGAGCACTGGGTCAGTATTAGGGTACAGCACAGGTGATGGTAATCATACAGTAATAGTGAAGAGCAGGAGCAGAGCATTGTGTCCTCCTGGAGAGGTCATGTTGGGAGGTATGACATAGGTATGAGCACTGGGTCAGTATTGGGGTACAGCACAGGTGATGGTAATCATACAGTAAGAGGAAGAGCAGGAGCAGACCATTGTGTCCTCCTGGAGAGGTCATGTTGGGAGGTATGACATAGGTATGAGCACTGGGTCAGTATTAGGGTACAGCACAGGTGATGGTAATCATACAGTAAGAGGGAAGAGCAGGAGCAGAGCATTGTGTCCTCCTGGAGAGGTCATGTTGGGAGGTATGACATAGGTATGAGCACTGGGTCAGTATTGGGTACAGCTCAGGTGATGGTAATCATACAGTAGAGGGAAGAGCAGGAGCAGAGCATTGTGTCCTCCTGGAGAGGTCATGTTGGGAGGTATGACATAGGTATGAGCACTGGGTCAGTATTAGGGTACAGTACAGGTGATGGTAATCATACAGTAAGAGGGAAGAGCAGGAGCAGAGCATTGTGTCCTCCTGGAGAGGTCATGTTGGGAGGTATGACATAGGTATGAGCACTGGGTCAGTATTGTGGTACAGCACAGGTGTTGGTAATCATACAGTAAGAGGGGAGAGCAGGAGCAGAGCATTGTGTCCTCCTGGAGAGGGTCATGTTGGGAGGTATGACATAGGTATGAGCACTAGGTCAGTATTAGGGTACAGCACAGGTGATGGTAATCATACAGTAAGAGGGAAGAGCAGGAGCAGAGCATTGTGTCCTCCTGGAGAAGTCATGTTGGGATGTATGACATAGGTATGAGCACTGGTATAGTATTAAGGTACAGCACAGGTGATGGTAATCATACAGTTAGAGGGAAGAGCAGGAGCAGAGCATTGTGTCCTCCTGGAGAGTGTCATGTTGTGAGGTATGACATAGGTATGAGCACTGGGTCCGTATTAGGGTACAGTACAGGTGATGGTAGTTATACAGTAAGAGGGAAGAGCAGGAGCAGAGCCTTGTGTCCTCCTGGAGAGGTCATGTTCGGAGGTATGACATAGGTATGAGCACTGGTCAGTATTAGGGTACAGCACAAGTGATAGTAATCATACAGTAAGAGGGAAGAGCAGGAGCAGAGCATTGTGTCCTCCTGGAGAGGTCATGTTCGGAGGTATGACATAGGTATGAGCACTGGGTCAGTATTAGGGTACAGCACAGGTGATGGTAATCATACAGTAAGAGGTAAGAGCAGGAGCAGAGCATTGTGTCCTCCTGGAGAGGTCATGTTGGGGGGTATGACATAGGTATGAGCACTGGGTCAGTATTAGGGTACAGCACAGGTGATGGTAATCATACAGTAAGAGGTAAGTGCAGGAGCAGAGCATTGTGTCCTCCTGGAGAGGATCATGTTGGGAGGTATGACATAGGTATGAGCACTGGGTCAGTATTAGGGTACAGCACAGGTGATGGTAATCATACAGTAAGAGGGAAGAGCAGGAGCAGAGCCATGTGTCCTCCTGGAGAGGTCATGTTGGGAGGTATGAAATAGGTATGAGCACTGGGTCAGTATTAGGGTACAGCACAGGTGATGGTAATCATACAGTAATAGGGAAGAGCAGGAGCAGAGCATTGTGTCCTCCTGGAGAGGTCATGTTGGGAGGTATGACATAGGTATGAGCACTGGGTCAGTATTAGGGTACAGCACAGGTGATGGTAATCATACAGTAAGAGGTAAGTGCAGGAGCAGAGCATTGTGTCCTCCTGGAGAGGATCATGTTGGGAGGTATGACATAGGTATGAGCACTGGGTCAGTATTAGGGTACAGCACAGGTGATGGTAATCATACAGTAAGAGGGAAGAGCAGGAGCAGAGCCATGTGTCCTCCTGGAGAGGTCATGTTGGGAGGTATGAAATAGGTATGAGCACTGGGTCAGTATTAGGGTACAGCACAGGTGATGGTAATCATACAGTAATAGGGAAGAGCAGGAGCAGAGCATTGTGTCCTCCTGGAGAGGTCATGTTGGGAGGTATGACATAGGTATGAGCACTGGGTCAGTATTAGGGTACAGCACAGGTGATGGTAATCATACAGTGAGATTGAAGAGCAGGAGCAGAGCATTGTGTCCTCCTGGAGAGGACATGTTGGAAGGTATGACATAGGTATGAGCACTGGGTCAGTATTGGGGTACAGCACAGGTGATGGTAATCATACAGTAAGAGGGAAGAGCAGGAGCAGAGCATTGTGTCCTCCTGGAGAAGTCATGTTGGGATGTATGACATAGGTATGAGCACTGGTATAGTATTAAGGTACAGCACAGGTGATGGTAATCATACAGTAAGAGGGAAGAGCAGGAGCAGAGCATTGTGTCCCTCCTGGAGAGGGTCATGTTAGGAGGTATGACATAGGTATGAGCACTGGGTCAGTATTAGGGTACAGCACAGGTGATGGTAATCATACAGTAAGAGGGAAGAGCAGGAGCAGAACATTGTGTCCCTCCTGGAGAGGGTCATGTTAGGAGGTATGACATAGGTATGAGCACTGGGTCAGTATTAGGCTCAGCACAGGTGATGGTAATCATACAGTAAGAGGGAAGAGCAGGAGCAGAGCATTGTGTCCTCCTGGAGAGGTCATGTTGGGAGGTATGACATAGGTATGAGCACTGGGTCAGTATTAGGGTACAGCACAGGTGATGGTAATCATACAGTAAGAGGGAAGAACAGGAGCAGAGCATTGTGTCCTCCTGGAGAGTGTCATGTTGGGAGGTATGACATAGGTATGAGCACTGGGTCAGTATTAGGGTACTGCACAGGTGATGGTAATCATACAGTAAGAGGGGAGTGCAGGAGTAGAGCATTGTGTCCTCCTGGAGAGGTCATGTTGGGAGGTATGACATAGGTATGAGCACTGGGTCAGTATTAGGGTACAGCACAGGAGATGGTAATCATACAGTAAGAGGGAAGAGCAGGAGCAGAACATTGTGTCCCTCCTGGAGAGGGTCATGTTAGGAGGTATGACATAGGTATGAGCACTGGGTCAGTATTAGGGTACAGCACAGGTGATGGTAATCATACAGTAAGAGGGAAGAGCAGGAGCAGAACATTGTGTCCCTCCTGGAGAGGGTCATGTTAGGAGGTATGACATAGGTATGAGCACTGGGTCAGTATTAGGCTCAGCACAGGTGATGGTAATCATACAGTAAGAGGGAAGAGCAGGAGCAGAGCATTGTGTCCTCCTGGAGAGGTCATGTTGGGAGGTATGACATAGGTATGAGCACTGGGTCAGTATTAGGGTACAGCACAGGTGATGGTAATCATACAGTAAGAGGGAAGTGCAGGAGCAGAGCATTGTGTCCTCCTGGAGAGGTCATGTTGGGAGGTATGACATAGGTATGAGCACTGGGTCAGTATTAGGGTACAGCACAGGTGATGGTAATCATACAGTAAGAGGGAAGAACAGGAGCAGAGCATTGTGTCCTCCTGGAGAGGGTCATGTTGGGAGGTATGACATAGGTATGAGCACTGGGTCAGTATTAGGGTACTGCACAGGTGATGGTAATCATACAGTAAGAGGGGAGTGCAGGAGTAGAGCATTGTGTCCTCCTGGAGAGGTCATGTTGGGAGGTATGACATAGGTATGAGCACTGGGTCAGTATTAGGGTACAGCACAGATGATGGTAATCATACAGTAAGAGGGAAGAGCAGGAGCAGAGCATTGTGTCCTCCTGGAGAGGTCATGTTGGGAGGTATGACATAGGTATGAGCACTGGGTCAGTATTAGGGTACTGCACAGGTGATGGTAATCATACAGTAAGAGGGGAGTGCAGGAGCAGAGCATTGTGTCCTCCTGGAGAGGTCATGTTGGGAGGTATGACATAGGTATGAGCACTGGGTCAGTATTAGGGTACAGCACAGGTGATGGTAATCATACAGTGAGAGGGAAGAGCAGGAGCAGAGCATTGTGTCCTCCTGGAGAGGGTCATGTTGGGAGGTATGACATAGGTATGAGCACTGGGTCAGTATTAGGGTACTGCACAGGTGATGGTAATCATACAGTAAGAGGGGAGTGCAGGAGCAGAGCATTGTGTCCTCCTGGAGAGGTCATGTTGGGAGGTATGACATAGGTATGAGCACTGGGTCAGTATTAGGGTACAGAACAGGTGATGGTAATCATACAGTAAGAGGGAAGAACAGGAGCAGAGCATTGTGTCCTCCTGGAGAGGGTCATGTTGGGAGGTATGACATAGGTATGAGCACTGGGTCAGTATTAGGATACAGAACAGGTGATGGTAATCATACAGTAGGAGGGAAGAGCAGGAGCAGAGCATTGTGTCCTCCTGGAGAGGTCATGTTGGGAGGTATGACATATGTATGAGCACTGGGTCAGTATTAGGGTACAGCACAGGTGATGGTAATCATACAGTAAGAGGGAAGAGCAGGAGCAGAGCCATGTGTGCTCCTGGAGAGGTCATGTTGGGAGGTATGACATAGGTATGAGCACTGGGTCAGTATTGGGGTACAGCACAGGTGATGGTAATCATACAGTGAGATTGAAGAGCAGGAGCAGAGCATTGTGTCCTCCTGGAGAGGACATGTTGGAAGGTATGACATAGGTATGAGCACTGGGTCAGTATTGGGGTACAGCACAGGTGATGGTAATCATACAGTAAGAGGGAAGAGCAGGAGCAGAGCATTGTGTCCTCCTGGAGAAGTCATGTTGGGATGTATGACATAGGTATGAGCACTGGGTCAGTATTAGTGTACAGCACAGGTGATGGTAATTATACAGTAAGATGGCAGTGCAGGAGCAGAGCATTGTGTCCTCCTGGAGAGGTCATGTTGGGAGGTATGACATAGGTATGAGCACTGGTATAGTATTAAGGTACAGCACAGGTGATGGTAATCATACAGTAAGAGGGAAGAGCAGGAGCAGAGCATTGTGTCCTCCTGGAGAGGTCATGTTGGGAGGTATGACATAGGTATGAGCACTGGTATAGTATTAAGGTACAGCACAGGTGATGGTAATCATACAGTAAGAGGGAAGAGCAGGAGCAGAGCATTGTGTCCTCCTGGAGAGGTCATGTTGGGAGGTATGACATAGGTATGAGCACTGGGTCAGTATTAGGGTACAGCACAGGTGATGGTAATCATACAGTAAGAGGGAAGAGCAGGAGCAGAGCATTGTGTCCTCCTGGAGAGGTCATGTTGGGAGGTATGACATAGGTATGAGCACTGGGTCAGTATTAGGGTACAGCACAGGTGATGGTAATCATACAGTAAGAGGGAAGAGCAGGAGCAGAGCATTGTGTCCTCCTGGAGAGGTCATGTTGGGAGGTATGACATAGGTATGAGCACTGGGTCAGTATTAGGTATAGCACAGGTGATGGTAATCATACAGTAAGAGGGAAGAGCAGGAGCAGAGCATTGTGTCCTCCTGGAGAGGATCATGTTGGGAGGTATGACATAGGTATGAGCACTGGGTCAGTATTAGGGTACAGCACAGGTGATGGTAATCATACAGTAAGAGGGAAGAGCAGGAGCAGAGCCATGTGTCCTGGAGAGGTCATGTTGGGAGGTATGACATAGGTATGAGCACTGGGTCAGTATTGGGGTACAGCACAGGTGATGGTAATCATACAGTAAGAGGGAAGTGCAGGAGCAGAGCATTGTGTCCTCCTGGAGAGGGTCATGTTGGGAGGTATGACATAGGTATGAGCACTGGGTCAGTATTAGGGTACAGCACAGGTGACGATAATCATACAGTAAGAGGGAAGAGCAGGAGCAGAGCATTGTGTCCTCCTGGAGAGGTCATGTTGGGAGGTATGCCATAGGTATGAGCACTGGGTCAGTATTAGGGTACAGCACAGGTGATGGTAATCATACAGTAAGAGGGAAGAGCAGGAGCAGAGCATTGTGTCCTCCTGGAGAGGGTCATGTTGGGAGGTATGACATAGGTATGAGCACTGGGTCAGTATTAGGGTACAGCACAGGTGATGGTAATCATACAGTAAGAGGGAAGAGCAGCATCAGAGCATTGTGTCCTCCTGGAGAGGGTCATGTTGGGAGGTATGACATAGGTATGAGCACTGGGTCAGTATTAGGGTACAGCACAGGTGATGGTAATCATACAGTAAGAGGGAAGAGCAGGAGCAGAGCATTGTGTCCTCCTGGAGAGGTCATGTTGGGAGGTATGACATAGGTATAAGCACTGGGTCAGTATTAGGGTACAGCACAGGTGATGGTAATCATACAGTAAGAGGGAAGAGCAGGAGCAGAGCATTGTGTCCTCCTGGAGAGTGTCATGTTGGGAGGTATGACATAGGTATGAGCACTAGGTCAGTATTAGGGTACAGCACAGGTGATGGTAATCATACAGTAAGAGGGAAGAGCAGGAGCAGAGCATTGCGTCCTCCTGGAGAGGTCATGTTGTGAGGTATGCTAGAGGTGTAGTGAGCTCCTTACGCTGGCTTCCGCTATGGATGGAGAGACATGCACACGCTGGTAACACAATCTCAGCTGGCGCACAGCATCTCCCTTGCGTCACCTGGAAACCGACGGGTTAGGTGAGCAGGAAATGCCTTCTGTCTCACAGTGTAAGTGACGGAACGCATTCCCGCCCCGCCGATCACTTGAAGCACAGATCCTGACCGTTCCATGTATTACACCATACCTTAACCATACAGTCAGGCAGTGTCGCTGTAAAAGGTATCCGGACTGCAGGTCGACAGCAAAAAGGTCGAGACAACTTAGGTCGACGCCAATTTGTCGACACACCTTAGGTCGACATGGACAAAAGGTCAACGGGAACAAGGTCGACATGGAAAAAGGTCGACATGAGTTTTTCAGTATTTTTTTCTTTTTTGGAACCTTTTCATACTTAACGATCCACGTGGACTATGATTGGAACGGTAATCTGTGGCAAGCGAAGGCACCATGCCCGAAGCATGGCGAGCGAAGCGAGCCAAGCGAGGGGACGCGGTGCACTAATTGGGGTTCCCGGTCACTCTACGAAGAAAACGACACAAAAAAAACATAAAAAACTCATGTCGACCTTTTTCCATGTAGACCTTCTTCCTGTCGACCTTTTTTCCATGTCGACCTAAGGTATGTCAACCAATTGGCGTCGACCTAAGGTGTGTCGACCTTTTTGCTGTCGACCCTGAGTCCCAGACCCGCTGTAAAAGCGTACAGTGTAACATAACACATCCCTTTACCTCCACGCCTCTATGTTGGACATGGGCAGGCACTACAATATCAAGACTTGCAGTGTTTATTGAATACAGATGTTACAGTGTCCGTCCCATTCAAATAACAAAACAAAAAATTTTTATTTTTATATATTTAAATAAAAAATATAGATATAGAGTAATGCATATTTACGTGTTGAAGGTGTTTAAATTCCAAGGAATGTTCTTTGTAAATTCTTGTTTTCTGGAAGAGTGGTCACTGTAAAATTGCTCCAACAGTTGGTCAAGGTTGACAACCAGATAGCAGCCGGTCAGCAGCGTGGTGCTTTAACACAGATAGCAATTCTTCTCTGACAGAAGCCAATTCCAAAACTCTGTCACTCTCAATGTCAGTGTACGGAAAATGGCGGCTAAACAAGGACGTGACAATTAATTATAAAGACTAAAAAAAATTGCCAAATTTTGAAAGTTTGTATTTTTTGAAAGTTTAGGATGTGATTAGTCCGAAAAAAGTCATCACATAAAGTGGGAAGGGAACATTCATATTAGGAACATTGATCATAGTAAAATATCAACAGAGGGGAATGAAAATTTGATATTAAAATTTTATTACATTGAAACATGGTTATATAAATTATGGACAACTTATATTTATTAGTATGTTACAATTATTCTTTATTAACCAAACTAATTTTACTTGAGCTTTATTGTGAATATCGTTATGACGGTCAGATATATATTAAATACTGCTAACGTCTAAACATTGACACACGATACACACGAGTGTACACCCCAGGTGTAGCTGTCACCCGCCGCTGGGATGCGCCCAGGTGTAGACGTTTGGCGCGGTCTTGATTTGGGCGGGAAATGCTGTCGAACTACAAGTATCAGCATATGCACACTCTTCTGCAGTGTCATAATCATTGACCAGGCAATATTTTTTCTCTACAGATAACATCAATATATTTTGTATATGTTTTTATTATTTTAATATGTAATTAAATATTTGAATCGGCTATTCTCTACTCGCTATACTGTACATTTTGAATCATTCATAAATGAAAGTAAAAAATAGACACATCCAATCAGAACACATAGGCACAAACGTCACACCAATAACATTTCATTCAGACCCTACGGCTCCCTCCCTTCCGTCCCAGACACATATTTGCATTAAGTCCTGAATCAGATTAAATTGTATGCTTCAAAATACATAACCAATCACGCAACATAATTGACATCATGTGATTTTTTTTTGTTTTCCCGCCTTTTGAATACAGTATAAAAGTAATGATCCACTGTAGCGTAGGTGCTATTTTCTTGGCAGTAATGCTGACAGTGTTTGTGGATTGGCACTGTAGATTGTGTGGCAGAGACCTTGACCGTGGTCCTGACCATTACATCGCATTTGTGCTGCCAGGACTTGACCTCTCCAGAGAAGAAACTTTTCCACTGAGGCGTCAGACATATTTCATCATTCAAGGTAATATTGCCAAATCTTCTTTTAATTTTCCTAACTAGATCTGTATTTCTAAACAGGATCTATCCTTTGATCGACAACCTGAAGATTGACAGCTACCTTTAGCGAACCGTAGCATTTTCGTTAGCTCGCAGAGTTAACGTGTTTGGCCAATCAATGGTAGCGGCAATCCTCCGTTCATTTTTAATATGGTTCCGTACGATATCCAATCAGAGTTCGCGTACAGGCAGCATCGGAACAGGGTTGGTTGACTTAACGGTGCCATATTTCAAATGCAACACTATTGCGACCATCATCGCTGCCTCTTTCATATAGGGGTCTATTCATTAAGCAGTGAAAACTGTGGAGAAGTGAACCTGTGGAGAAGTTGACCATGGCAACCATTCATCATTGAGTTAACATTTGGAATTTGCATATTATACAATTGTACCGAGCAGCTGATTGGTTGCCATGGGCAACTTCTCCACTGGCTTACCTCTCCACACTATTCACTTCTTCGTGAATAGACCACTAAGTCACCGTAGAAGTGCTCACTGCGCTGTACTACACTGTGGAAGAAGACAGCAGCGGTGGGCATTGTATCTGGAAATGTGGGGAGGCATTGTAACTGGAAATGTGGGGGGGCATTGTAACTGGAAATGTGGGGGGGCATTGTATCTGGAAATGTGGGGAGGCATTGTATCTGGAAATGTGGGGAGGCATTGTATCTGGAAATGTGGGGAGGCATTGTATCTGGAAATGTGGGGAGGCATTGTATCTGGAAATGTGGGGAGGCATAGTATCTGGAAATGTGGGGAGGCATAGTATCTGGAAATGTGGGGAGGCATAGTATCTGGAAATGTGGGGAGGTATTGTATCTGGAAATGTGGGGAGGCATAGTATCTGGAAATGTGGGGAGGTATTGTATCTGGAAATGTGGGGAGGCATTGTATCTGGAAATGTGGGGAGGCATTGTATCTGGAAATGTGGGGAGGCATAGTATCTGGAAATGTGGGGAGGCATAGTATCTGGAAATGTGGGGAGGCATAGTATCTGGAAATGTGGGGGGGCATAGTATCTGGAAATGTGGGGAGGCATAGTATCTGGAAATGTGGGGAGGCATTGTATCTGGAAATGTGGGGAGGCATAGTATGTGTGGCTTAATTTTTGTATGTTGCACTGGTTGGGGCATTGTATCTGGCACTGCTGGTGGATATTATTGGTTTATCTGACATTGCTGGGGGGCATTGTTTTTTTATGTGACAATGTGGGGTGATTTGTATCTGACATTGGTGGGGGGTCATACTATCTGCCATTTGTGGGGGGACATTGTATCTGGCATTTGTGGGGGGGCATAGTATCTGCCATTTGTGGGGGGCATAGTATCTGGCATTTGTGGGGGGGCATTGTATCTTGCATATGTGGGGGGTATAGTATCTGGCATTTGTGGGGGGGCATTGTATCTGCCATTTGTGGGGGGGGGTCATACTATCTGTCATTGGTGGGGGCATAGTAGCTGACATTTGTGGGGGGGGGGCATTGTATCTGGCATTTGTGGGGGGGCATTGTATCTGGAAATGTGGGGAGGCATTGTATCTGGAAATGTGGGGAGGCATAGTATCTGGAAATGTGGGGAGGCATAGTATCTGGAAATGTGGGGAGGCATAGTATCTGGAAATGTGGGGAGGCATTGTATCTGGAAATGTGGGGAGGCATTGTATCTGGAAATGTGGGGAGGCATTGTATCTGGAAATGTGGGGAGGCATAGTATCTGGAAATGTGGGGAGGCATAGTATCTGGAAATGTGGGGAGGTATTGTATCTGGAAATGTGGGGAGGCATAGTATCTGGAAATGTGGGGAGGTATTGTATCTGGAAATGTGGGGAGGCATAATATCTGGAAATGTTGGGGAGGCATTGTATCTGGAAATGTGGGGAGGCATAGTATCTGGAAATGTGGGGAGGCATAGTATCTGGAAATGTGGGGAGGCATAGTATCTGGAAATGTGGGGAGGCATAGTATCTGGAAATGTGGGGAGGCATAGTATCTGGAAATGTGGGGGGGCATAGTATCTGGAAATGTGGGGAGGCATAGTATCTGGAAATGTGGGGAGGCATAGTATCTGGAAATGTGGGGAGGCATAGTATCTGGAAATGTGGGGAGGCATAGTATCTGGAAATGTGGGGAGGCATAGTATCTGGAAATGTGGGGAGGCATTGTATCTGGAAATGTGGGGAGGCATAGTATCTGGAAATGTGGGGAGGTATTGTATCTGGAAATGTGGGGAGGCATAGTATCTGGAAATGTGGGGAGGTATTGTATCTGGAAATGTGGGGAGGCATTGTATCTGGAAATGTGGGGAGGCATTGTATCTGGAAATGTGGGGAGGCATAGTATCTGGAAATGTGGGGAGGCATAGTATCTGGAAATGTGGGGAGGCATAGTATCTGGAAATGTGGGGAGGCATAGTATCTGGAAATGTGGGGGGGCATAGTATCTGGAAATGTGGGGAGGCATAGTATCTGGAAATGTGGGGAGGCATAGTATCTGGAAATGTGGGGAGGCATAGTATCTGGAAATGTGGGGAGGCATAGTATCTGGAAATGTGGGGAGGCATAGTATCTGGAAATGTGGGGAGGCATAGTATCTGGAAATGTGGGGGGGGCATAGTATCTGGAAATGTGGGGAGGCATAGTATCTGGAAATGTGGGGAGGCATAGTATCTGGAAATGTGGGGAGGCATAGTATCTGGAAATGTGGGGAGGCATAGTATCTGGAAATGTGGGGAGGCATAGTATCTGGAAATGTGGGGAGGCATTGTATCTGGAAATGTGGGGAGGCATAGTATCTGGAAATGTGGGGAGGTATTGTATCTGGAAATGTGGGGAGGCATAGTATCTGGAAATGTGGGGAGGTATTGTATCTGGAAATGTGGGGAGGCATTGTATCTGGAAATGTGGGGAGGCATTGTATCTGGAAATGTGGGGAGGCATAGTATCTGGAAATGTGGGGAGGCATAGTATCTGGAAATGTGGGGAGGCATAGTATCTGGAAATGTGGGGAGGCATAGTATCTGGAAATGTGGGGGGGCATAGTATCTGGAAATGTGGGGAGGCATAGTATCTGGAAATGTGGGGAGGCATTGTATCTGGAAATGTGGGGAGGCATAGTATGTGTGGCTTAATTTTTGTATGTTGCACTGGTTGGGGCATTGTATCTGGCACTGCTGGTGGATATTATTGGTTTATCTGACATTGCTGGGGGGCATTGTTTTTTTATGTGACAATGTGGGGTGATTTGTATCTGACATTGGTGGGGGGTCATACTATCTGCCATTTGTGGGGGGACATTGTATCTGGCATTTGTGGGGGGGCATAGTATCTGCCATTTGTGGGGGGCATAGTATCTGGCATTTGTGGGGGGGCATTGTATCTTGCATATGTGGGGGGTATAGTATCTGGCATTTGTGGGGGGGCATTGTATCTGCCATTTGTGGGGGGGGGGTCATACTATCTGTCATTGGTGGGGGCATAGTAGCTGACATTTGTGGGGGGGGGGCATTGTATCTGGAAATGTGGGGAGGCATTGTATCTGGAAATGTGGGGAGGCATAGTATCTGGAAATGTGGGGAGGCATAGTATCTGGAAATGTGGGGAGGCATAGTATCTGGAAATGTGGGGAGGCATTGTATCTGGAAATGTGGGGAGGCATTGTATCTGGAAATGTGGGGAGGCATTGTATCTGGAAATGTGGGGAGGCATAGTATCTGGAAATGTGGGGAGGCATAGTATCTGGAAATGTGGGGAGGTATTGTATCTGGAAATGTGGGGAGGCATAGTATCTGGAAATGTGGGGAGGTATTGTATCTGGAAATGTGGGGAGGCATAGTATCTGGAAATGTTGGGGAGGCATTGTATCTGGAAATGTGGGGAGGCATAGTATCTGGAAATGTGGTGACAATGTAAAATTCCTTGTCGTATAAACAACCCTTTATGAAGCTAAGAACACTGTACGCTGTTTGCTCAAGAAGTACCGTAATGGTACGCTATTTGCGTAACGATCGCTCAGCGGTAAGCGAGACGCTCAAGCGTCACGTTCGCTCACGGCCTAGTGATCACAGGACACGTTATTGGTTATGTCTAGGGGAAAGATTCGCTGTAACGTAGCATACGCTAGAGACCACGAGGAGGTCACCAGCGGTGCAGACGCTCACAACACTATACCTTGATATTAAACCTTATACCGATGAAACACACAGAATACCTTAACGTGAGTACAGGGTGTAAATGCAACCTTGTGTAACCTGACTATCTACAAAGCTGTTTGAGCGTCACCGACGCTCAAGTGAACACTTAACACTATAGTAAATACACTGATACTGGTTTAGGGTTCCAAAGCCTATTATCCGTATTATATCTAGTATACTTGTAAAAGAGTAACACAGTACAAATGATACACTACAATATAACAAAGACTTCCTAACCAAACACCTAACTAAGGGATAAACTACAATGCTATCCTGGTTTAACACAATACAATACAATACTATAAAGTTTAGTCTAGGGGAGATATGAGAGAAAAGAGAGAATAGAGAGAGAGAAATAGACACAGAGAGAGAGAGAGAGAGAGATTTGCTCACAGAAAGACAATGATTACGGAGAGAACTTACGCACAAAGGGTATGATCGCCTGCGCCTCGATATCCAGCTCCCGATTATCAGCAGATAACCGTTGATGAGAGAGTGAGAGCTGGATGTGGTCGGTCTGCCTATTTATGCCCCACACACAATGCAATCTCCTAGTCCCTACAATCCTACAGTTTATTGGACACAGGAATTCGGCCCTGTACTGTAACCAAAGGTCATAGGTTGATTCATACAGGTGGGCTGTGCTGATTTCCAACAGCTCAGGTGGGTGGGGAACTGGGTTTCCCGCCGCATACCTGAGTATGTGCAAATCATAGAAATGGACATAAACTTCTTATGTCCATAACTATTCGCACGAGCGATTAATACGCTCCAAACCAACACCGGAATATTGCTAATTAAATACTCTTCCGATGGGTACCAAACACTGCTGTATGACTCCTGTTAGACCCTTCGTGCAATACAAAGAGGGATTCCTCCGCTCAGGGACATTCTATCTAAACCAAACTTACAGAAACTATTGAGGGGAACATGATCTATAAACTACATTAATTGTGAACTTTTGTAACGAATGAGTCGCACGCTACGATCACATAAACTCTACCGTAAATGCGCATACTGCGCGTGCGAGTGCACGCTATTGCGGGTATGCGCTTCCACGGGAGAGCGTACGCATGCGCAGCACGGACCAGTGTGCGGTGCAAATATGGCAGTGTGCACTAAGACATTTTTCTGACTTTGACAGTCCACCCTTTGGCAGTCAATAATAACTGCCACAAAATATTTAAGGAGAAAAATGTAAGTCAGGGGTTAATTGATTTCCATGGTGGGGTAAGGAAGAAGAGAGGAGTAGGTGTGAAAAGGGTATGACCTAGTGAGAGAGTAGGAGCATGTGTGTATGAGTCCATGTTTGGAGGGTCATGTATCATCGTGCCGTACGTGTGGTAAATCAAGCTTCGAGGTATTGCGAAGTATACATTTGAATTCCTTCTTATCCTGTGGTACAGGTCTGTGGATGGGCTGTCAAACTCTACCGAGCTCATTTCGGCTGTGGTTGTAACACAATGGGGATGCACATTTTAGTTGATGATACATGAATTGGGGGGGTATGTGGTTGCTGCTATCTGTGCCTGTATTCCCTATCGACTATGTGTGTTATTACCTGAGGGTTGCAGAGATGAAGATAAAGAACACTTATGGAAAATGCAATGGTATTCTATGTCAGGGAAATGTACATTCGTCGATTGAGGTCTTGATTGGTGTCGGTTGATTGGAGTCTTCTTCTTTGTGCTTTTGCTCATAAATCGTGAGTAAAGCAAACAACGTCCATGGATTTACAAAAAATGTTGGGCTAGCGTGATTTTAAAGTTCCTAGGGAAACTGGGGTACCCATGGCATTGTCCATCAAAATCTTGTATATCAGGTCGTCTGCTCTTCTTCTTTCCATCTTTCCGTTGTCGGCCCCTTGGCTCATCAAATCCTTCGTCTACGTGGGTCTTTGTACCTCGGAGGAAAACATAGAAATGGGTGAAAGACGGACCGTATACTCATTACATCATTACGTCGTGGTTTCTAGCATTGGGTCATAAATCAAATCCAGGTTAATTACAGTTTCCTCACTCCTTAAGCTCATCACTTTCGTACTTTGCTTGCACCTCATCAAAGCCTGCCCGCATCTAAATATCAATCCAATAGATATAACGACACCCAAAATACATAGGAGAAACTTTCCAACATCCATTATGACTCCTTGAGCCCAGTCTCCTAAACCGGAGAACCAATTTCGCGGGTTCAACCATGACACCCAACCAGTCAGCTCATTACCTACAGCAGCAAGGGTGAGATTGTGTTTTCGACGAAATTCCCACTTTAGTTGGAGAATATCGTCCATCTTTTGGTCTATGACCTCTACCGGATCCTCGGTGCTATTTGTGATATACGTGCAACACTTTATGCCGTACTGTGTTGCCAATGTAACACAATATCCGCCTGTTACTGCTGTAAGATAATTAAGAACCATCCTATGCTGAACTAGTTCTGTTTTGTAAGCTTGAAGTTCTCTTCCAGTGTATCTAAACGTGTCATCATACATTTCAGTGATATTATCTAATAAATTGGCGAGTGCGGAAATGTATCTATAATTCATCACACCTCGAGCGGTGCGAGTGAAATCTAACGCTACCAGAACCTGAATCCCGGTGGATTCATGGATAAGATCAGAGGCCGGATGCTCTAACCTTTCTGACAGTTGTCTTTTAACTCGGTGTTCGTAATGAGTGTGAGTATAAGGAGCTTGGGCACCACGGTGTATGTCCTTCATTTTGTCATGTGTAACAGTCATCACTTCAGGCAATACTTTTCCAATATAACACAATCCTTCAGAGTTTGGGGCAAGCCACTTGTACGCCTTTCTCCCGCATATGAAATATGCATCATCGGGGAGAACATAAGGGACGGAGAAGGACATGACCATGTTACAAACCTTCCAGGTGAAATCTCCTGACCCTAATTCTTCCATCTGTCTAATGCACGTATCGGTTTGTACGATATGTGCACAGTATCCTGGTGATACCTCTCCAACTTTAGTAATCCTATTTCCTAAGGTATATCGATACCGGAAAGATTTTCCTCTACTGACTATGTGGCGTACGAGCTCTGTATCTGTAGGCATTCTATCTGCTCTGTGTGAAAAGGTCATGGTAAGGTTGCTCCATGACACTTCCCAATTTCCCGGTTTTCTGGGATTGGAGATGTTAAAACATATGAGGGACCTATCCACATGGTATTGGTGGAGCTTCAAACTAGGAGGGCTGGAGATGTTAAACCTCCGGTCCACCGGTCTCCCACCACTTAGCTCAAGTACCTCCCCTAACGTTAAAGGAAATGGTACTAGCCCTGATTTGCTGTGACCCTGAGGTACTTGAGAGCATACCCAACAATCTGTTTGGTTCAACACGTTACCCACTAGAGAGTGATAGTCACTCAATGGATGCCGGTCCATATGGATATTAAAACTGGATTGGCATTACTTTGTTACAGAGCCTACAGATACAACTTTCTTTTTGAACTAACATTCCTTCACAGTTGTTTACAAATAACATGGTTGTTAGATCGTGCCCGGTACTCGCCTTTGCTTGGTGATTGGGTTGCTATTGGAAATTTACACCTCCGTCTCAGTCATCAGGACCTTTCTGGATCCTTTCTCGACCTCACTGGTACTCTCACCGAAACAGACTGCTCTGGTCAACATCATGGTTAGCGGGAAAATCCATGTCACAGTCTCTTGGGGCAAGTCCATCTTACAGGAGGAGAAAAGAAGAAATTTGTAAAGGGGGTATAAGAAAATCAGTTTGAGGGGGAGAGAACTCGTTACGATAATAAGTTCTCTCGTTTTGTTGTTCTTTTTGTTCTGCTGTCCTCTCAAAAGGTGCTGTCTCTCAGTCTTCAAAAACGATCATTCTGGTGATGCAATATTCCTTCCTAACCGACGATCTTTCTGTAAGGAGCAAAAATCTGGCATTACCATTGGTCCAACTGAGGGGTGACATACCATCTTTAAATCATGGAAACATGAGTGGGAAGAGAGAGACAACAAAAAAAAACAAAAGAGATAGAGAACAATTCATGTGCATATATACATTACCTAACTCGACAATAACCATCAATAAGAAAAGAGAAACAAAGCATTTTTAAACATTGTCAACATTAAGAAAACATTGTCAGACTATTTGGCTGTCATATCTATGTGTCTACTGGTCTCCTTGAGCAGTCCCTCCCCACCAGCACCTGCATTACTCCACTGTCTGTATCTGGCCAGAAATACATTGTGGCGGAGGTCATGCTGGGGTTTGGTAGACTTCTGCAAGGACCAAGTGGATATGCAATGTGTGAATTCTTACCACTACTAGTCAGAGATGGGGATAGAGAGAGGGAGAGAAAAACATTTTTCACAAATACATTTACAACTTTTCACCTGGTCATTCCTGTGTCTTTAGTGAATGACCTCCCACTTCATTAACCGTTACTTCAGGCTTGCCTCCATTCCTAATAATCACCTTTCCTGCCTATGTGATCCTTGATTATAATGGTGTGTATTGTAATTTTTGCTCATTTCTTGGTCTAGGGGGTCTAACTTTATGTGGGTTGTTGCAGTTACTGGCATAATGCCCTTCTCTTTTGCACAGATCACAAATCCTTAAGTTCCTCCATGTGCCAATGACCTGAGGTTTTGGTTGATTTGATGCCTCCTCAAACGCTCGGATGCTCATCATCATCAATCGTTTCCCCTGTACTTCCCTGGTTCCTTGGATACCATGATTATGTCGTTGTCTTTCTCTTGATCTACAATCTCTTGCAATGTGTCCCTTTTTATGACAATGGTAACAGACTACCATATCTGGGTTTCTCGCAGGGGTGTGGGGCTTTTGTTGGGGTGATCTTGTGGTTTGGGCCTGTATATTTGCTGCCATTAACTTATCTTTTTGTGACTCTCTGTACCTGGTGATATTCTGGTCATGATTAATGACGGCCTCTCTTAGTGCGGCCACCGAGATATCTCTCCAGTTTGGGTTGGTGGTCTGTACCCTTGTTTTTAATTCATCCTTTAAACCATTCATTAATACCTTAACCGCTATTCCTTTATGTTGTGCATTTGTCTTGATGTCTGCGATCCCAGTGTTCCTAGCCATTATTTGCAGTGCTCGATTGAAATAATTAGAAACATTTTCCTTTTCGTTTTGCCTTATGGAGAAAATTTCACTCCACTTGACAGTGGTTGGGAAATATATTCCTAACTGTCGGTTAATCTGCCTAATACATTCCTGATTGTGTTCCTCCATACAGGGTACCTCCATGTTTAATTTACAATCAGCAATGAATTTTTCAGGGTCAACCCTGGAGGGCAAACATGCCCTCAGCACTGTCCGCCACTCTTTGTTGGTGGGTTCTGTGGCGTTTCCTAGTTCTTTAATAAACCTTTGACATTTGGCTAGATTTTTTCCAGGATCAGGAAATTCGGACATAATTGATCTCAATTCGGTCCGGGACAAGAGACAGCGCATTGCACTGTCCTTGACGGGAATGATTCCCTGATCGTCAGTCTTCCCATTGGGGACTGAGATCACCCTGGCCAGATCGAGCTCAGTTACATCATCTTGTGTTGGTCTTACAATATGGGGTACATCTGTTTGTGCGTGATATGAAACATTGTACGTACCTGTGGACACGACCTCACCTGACCCTCTGTTAGGGGGTTCGATTATTGCCTTTACCAATTTGGTCGTGTCCACCTGGATGTCTTGTAGGATGGCTTCTGGAAGAGGTGCCGACATCGTTCTGGGCTCACTTTCTTGTTTGTATTCCTGAGGGAGGTTTGACATGGGGTGCAGCTTGCACAGGTTAATAGTTGTACATTCAACAGTATTACAATAATCATGGTTACATTTATTACACTTATCCTTATAATCTATATTACAGTTGCTAAGAGCGTTTTTATTGTTCCACTTTTGTGCTTTTCTCTCCGCAATCAACTCCTCTCCTGCTGCCATATCTCTCCTCTCGAGATAAGAGTCAGAAAAGTCAATAGACTCTTTTTGTAATTCACTTTCCTGTTGCCATAACTGTAAATATTCATAATGTTTATTTTGTCTCTTCGTTGGTTCAATGAGACTTATCCTCCTCCTTAAATTTTGTAACACTACTGGACTGAAGCTACCTATTCTTGGGAATTTGTCCCTGTCTTGTACAGTCATTCTCTCCCATTCATCACATAAAACTTCAGCGTGATTTCCATATTTCTTACACATCACATATCGTGCCGACCCGATGGATCGGTTCTCTGAATCAACCCGAACCGAGGTTGATCGCCCCCTACCTGAACAAATGGCCCCCATAATCTGCAGGCGTTGCCTATTCCTCCTTGAATATCAAGGCTTTCAGCGAACCCTTACAAACAAACCAAGATGTCCTTGGGCAGGCCGGCGGTGGTGGTTTATCAAGTACCCCACTTACTTCTCGCCCACGTTGGCCTGTGCTGCAATCACTGTAGCCAGAGCTGCTGGACCCAACCTAGGGCCCCTGTGAACCTTTAGTTTACTGGAACATATGAGGGTTACCCGCAGGACACTTACTCTTTCCAGTAAAGTTGGGGTTGTTAGATAGTTCCTGAGTGACCAGCGAACTTCCCTTCCAAAAATAAAAAATTACACAAATCACGTCAGAATGTACAGATAGCGTTTGTGTACTAACTACTGCACACAATTACGTGCGGTCCAATCGTTCAGTACACGAGCACTACTTGTCATGTGCTGAAAGATCAATGGAATCTATGTTTCCGGCTGCGATTCCTTCAGCCAGAGCTTGTATGGCCTATATGGGTTCTGCACCAACACCCCAGGCGTTGTGCCACTGGACTTTTATAGCGGACCTTTTACCTTACGACCTCCTGGTCTTGTTTACCTTATGACCTCCTGGTCTTGTTACCTTATGGTCCGCTATACTCTAATGCTCAAATATTATTTAACCAGAGATGCCTCCCTAGCCACCGTATATGTCACTTACACGTATGTCCCTTGACGAGTACCCGACTTTCCTTTTGGTTCCACCTTAAAGTTATATAAACTTTTGTATACAAAACACACTCACTCAACACATGTACACTTTTGTTTCTATATCTATTTCTGCGCAGAAATTGTCTTCAGGCCAAGAGTGTTACCAATTAGGAGCAGGATCTGTTAAACTAAATTTTAGATTTTCCAAAAATAGATTTGCGTTATTTACCGCGTCGCGTTATCTACCGCTGTGCGTTACTTATCGCTTTTGCGCTAATTATCGCTTTGCGCTAATTCAACTTTTCGTGACTTGGGCTACGTGGGCGTAACCAGACGCTACGTTGCGTAATGAACGCTGCGTGCGTCTGCCTTTTGGATTGCGTACGCTAGTCTTTGTTAGCGACACGTGTACGCAATGCAAAGGATCCACCGTAACACAATATATTTTTATCAATGTAAATGATCCCTGATCATCTACCGCAATCCACACTGACTGCCTTGTATCTCAGACAAACCGTGTGTTTGTTCTATATTTTAACTATTACCTCTACTATTAAATAACAGCAAATCTCTTTTTAGCACTATCAACTATAAAATTTGGCAAACAGGAATAGTAATATACGAAAAATGAAATACACAAGTGAAAAGAAATGCAGGTATGTATGCGTACGCAAGACAAAAGAAAAATAAACAGTTTTAAAAAGACACAAGCGTTTTGTTCTTACTTCCGGTTACCGGGTTCCTTCAGCACTCTTTATCTAAGCGAAGCAGACGCTTATCCCGCCAGCACTATGAGACAACCTCCCACCCTTTGCTGGAGGGATAATGTCTGCTGATCTACCTAGTGCAGATGTGAAAAGGACCGGACGAGCCCGCAATTGACAATGTAAAATTCCTTGTCGTATAAACAACCCTTTATGAAGCTAAGAACACTGTACGCTGTTTGCTCAAGAAGTACCGTAATGGTACGCTATTTGCGTAACGATCGCTCAGCGGTAAGCGAGACGCTCAAGCGTCACGTTCGCTCACGGCCTAGTGATCACAGGACACGTTATTGGTTATGTCTAGGGGAAAGATTCGCTGTAACGTAGCATACGCTAGAGACCACGAGGAGGTCACCAGCGGTGCAGACGCTCACAACACTATACCTTGATATTAAACCTTATACCGATGAAACACACAGAATACCTTAACGTGAGTACAGGGTGTAAATGCAACCTTGTGTAACCTGACTATCTACAAAGCTGTTTGAGCGTCACAGACGCTCAAGTGAACACTTAACACTATAGTAAATACACTGATACTGGTTTAGGGTTCCAAAGCCTATTATCCGTATTATATCTAGTATACTTGTAAAAGAGTAACACAGTACAAATGATACACTACAATATAACAAAGACTTCCTAACCAAACACCTAACTAAGGGATAAACTACAATGCTATCCTGGTTTAACACAATACAATACAATACTATAAAGTTTAGTCTAGGGGAGATATGAGAGAAAAGAGAGAATAGAGAGAGAGAAATAGACACAGAGAGAGAGAGAGAGAGAGATTTGCTCACAGAAAGACAATGATTACGGAGAGAACTTACGCACAAAGGGTATGATCGCCTGCGCCTCGATATCCAGCTCCCGATTATCAGCAGATAACCGTTGATGAGAGAGTGAGAGCTGGATGTGGTCGGTCTGCCTATTTATGCCCCACACACAATGCAATCTCCTAGTCCCTACAATCCTACAGTTTATTGGACACAGGAATTCGGCCCTGTACTGTAACCAAAGGTCATAGGTTGATTCATACAGGTGGGCTGTGCTGATTTCCAACAGCTCAGGTGGGTGGGGAACTGGGTTTCCCGCCGCATACCTGAGTATGTGCAAATCATAGAAATGGACATAAACTTCTTATGTCCATAACTATTCGCACGAGCGATTAATACGCTCCAAACCAACACCGGAATATTGCTAATTAAATACTCTTCCGATGGGTACCAAACACTGCTGTATGACTCCTGTTAGACCCTTCGTGCAATACAAAGAGGGATTCCTCCGCTCAGGGACATTCTATCTAAACCAAACTTACAGAAACTATTGAGGGGAACATGATCTATAAACTACATTAATTGTGAACTTTTGTAACGAATGAGTCGCACGCTACGATCACATAAACTCTACCGTAAATGCGCATACTGCGCGTGCGAGTGCACGCTATTGCGGGTATGCGCTTCCACGGGAGAGCGTACGCATGCGCAGCACGGACCAGTGTGCGGTGCAAATATGGCAGTGTGCACTAAGACATTTTTCTGACTTTGACAGTGGGGAGGCATAGTATCTGGAAATGTGGGGAGGCATAGTATCTGGAAATGTGGGGAGGCATAGTATCTGGAAATGTGGGGAGGCATAGTATCTGGAAATGTGGGGAGGCATAGTATCTGGAAATGTGGGGGGGCATAGTATCTGGAAATGTGGGGAGGCATAGTATCTGGAAATGTGGGGAGGCATAGTATCTGGAAATGTGGGGAGGCATAGTATCTGGAAATGTGGG
This sequence comes from Pseudophryne corroboree, assembly GCF_028390025.1. Taxonomy (NCBI): domain Eukaryota; kingdom Metazoa; phylum Chordata; class Amphibia; order Anura; family Myobatrachidae; genus Pseudophryne; species Pseudophryne corroboree. The sequence continues at coordinate 4,814,949 of NC_086444.1, forward strand.
GAGGCATAGTATCTGGAAATGTGGGGAGGCATAGTATCTGGAAATGTGGGGAGGCATAGTATCTGGAAATGTGGGGAGGCATAGTATCTGGAAATGTGGGGAGGCATTGTATCTGGAAATGTGGGGAGGCATAGTATCTGGAAATGTGGGGAGGCATAGTATCTGGAAATGTGGGGAGGCATTGTATCTGGAAATGTGGGGAGGCATAGTATGTGTGGCTTAATTTTTGTATGTTGCACTGGTTGGGGCATTGTATCTGGCACTGCTGGTGGATATTATTGGTTTATCTGACATTGCTGGGGGGCATTGTTTTTTTATGTGACAATGTGGGGTGATTTGTATCTGACATTGGTGGGGGGTCATACTATCTGCCATTTGTGGGGGGACATTGTATCTGGCATTTGTGGGGGGGCATAGTATCTGCCATTTGTGGGGGGCATAGTATCTGGCATTTGTGGGGGGGGCATTGTATCTTGCATATGTGGGGGGTATAGTATCTGGCATTTGTGTGGGGGCATTGTATCTGCCATTTGTGGGGGGGGGGGTCATACTATCTGTCATTGGTGGGGGCATAGTAGCTGACATTTGTGGGGGGGGCATTGTATCTGGCATTTGTGGGGGGGCATTGTATCTGGCATTTGTGGGGGGCATAATATCTGCCATTTGTGTGTGGGGGGGGGGTCATACTATCTGTCATTGGTGGGGGCATAGTAGCTGACATTTGTGGGGGGGCATTGTATCTGGCATTTGTGGGGGAGCATTGTATCTGGCATATATGGGGGGGGCATAGTATCTGCCATTTGTGGGGGGCATTGTATCTGGTATTTGTGGGGGGGGGGCATTGTATCTGGAAAATGTGGGGGGCATTGTATCTGGCATATATGGGGGGGCATAGTATCTGCCATTTGTGGGGGGGGGGGGCATTGTATCTGGCATTTGTGGGGGGGAATTGTATCTGGCATTTGTGGGGGAGCATTGTATCTGGCATTTGTGGGGGGGAATTGTATCTGGCATATGTGGGGGGGCATTGTATCTGGAATATGTAAGGGGTATAGTATCTGTCATTTGTGGGGGGGCATTGTATCTGGCATTTGTGGGGGGCATTGTATCTGGTATTTGTGGGGGGGAATTGTATCTGGCATTTGTGGGGGGCATAGTATCTGGCATATGTGGGGGGGGCATTGTATCTGGCATATGTGGGGGGGCATTGTATCTGGCATATATGGATGGCATAGTATCTGCCATTTGTGGGGGGCATTGTATCTGGTATTTGTGGGGGGGGGCATTGTATCTGGCATTTGTGGGGGGCATAGTATCTGGCATATGTGGGGGGGGCATTGTATCTGGCATATGTGGGGGGGCATTGTATCTGGCATATATGGATGGCATAGTATCTGCCATTTGTGGGGGGCATTGTATCTGGTATTTGTGGGGGGGCATTGTATCTGGTATTTGTGGGGGGGCATTGTATCTGGCATTTGTGGGGGGGCATTGTATCTGGCATATGTGGGGGGGCATTGTATCTGGCATATATGGGGGGCATAGTATCTGCCATTTGTGGGGGGCATAGTATCTGCCATTTGTGGGGGGCATTGTATCTGGCATTTGTGGGGGGCATAGTATCTGGCATATGTGGGGGGGCATTGTATCTGGTATTTGTGGGGGGGCACTGTATCTGGCATTTGTGGGGGGGGCATTGTATCTGGCATTTGTGGGGGGGCATTGTCTCTGGCATTTGTGGGGGGGCATTGTCTCTGGCATTTGTGGGGGAGCATTGTATCTGGCATATATGGGGGGCATAGTATCTGGCATTTGTGGGGGGCATAGTATCTGGCATATGTGGGGGGCATTGTATCTGGCATTTGTGGGGGGCATAGTATCTGGCATATGTGGGGGGGCATTGTATCTGGCATTTGTGGGGGGGGGGCATTGTATCTGGCATTTGTGGGGGGGCATAGTATCTGGCATTTGTGAGGGGCATTGTATCTGGCAATTGTGGGGGGGGGCATTGTATCTGGCATTTGTGGGGGGGGGGCATTGTATCTGGCATTTGTGGGGGGGCATAGTATCTGGCATATGTGGGGGAGCATAGTATCTGGCATATGTGGGGGGGGGGCATTGTATCTGGCATTTGTGGGGGAGCATAGTATCTGGTATTTGTGGGGGGGCATTGTATCTGGCATTTGTGGGGGGGCATAGTATCTGGCATTTGTGGGGGGGCATAGTATCTGGCATATGTGGGGGGGCATAGTATCTGGCATATGTGGGGGAGCATAGTATCTGGCATATGTGGGGGGGCATAGTATCTGGCATATGTGGGGGAGCATAGTATCTGGCATTTGTGGGGGGGCATTGTATCTGGCATTTGTGGGGGGGCATAGTATCTGGCATTTGTGGGGGAGCATAGTATCTGCCATTTGTGGGGGGGGGCATAGTATCTGGCATTTGTGGGGGGGCATTGTATCTGGCATTTGTGGGAGGGGCATTGTATCTGGTATTTGTGGGGGGACATAGTATCTGGCATTTGTGGGGGGGCATAGTATCTGGCATTTGTGGGAGGGGCATTGTATCTGGCATATATGGGGGGCATAGTATCTGGCATTTGTGGGAGGGGCATTGCATCTGGTATTTGTGGGGGGGCATTGTATCTGGTATTTGTGGGGGGGGGCATTGTATCTGGCATATGTGGGGGGGCATTGTATCTGGAATATGTGGGGGGAGCATAGTATCTGCCATTTGTGGGGGGGCATTGTATCTGGCATTTGTGGGGGGGTGCATTGTATCTGGAATATGTGGGGGGAGCATAGTATCTGCCATTTGTGGGGGGCATTGTATCTGGTATTTGTGGGGGGGCATTGTATCTGGCATTTGTGGGAGGGGCATTGTATCTGGAATATGTGGGGGGTCATACTATCTGTCATTGGTGGGGGCATAGTATCTGACATTTGTGTGGGGGGGGCATTGTATCTGGCATATGTGGGGGGCATTGTATCTGGCATTTGTGGGGGTGCATAGTATCTGCCATTTGTGGGGGGCATTGTATCTGGCATTTGTGGGGGTGCATTGTATCTGGCATTTGTGGGGGGGAGGGGCATTGTATCTGGCATTTGTGGGGGGGGCATTGTATCTGCCATATGTGGGGGGCATTGTATCTGGCATTTTTGTGGGGGGGGGGGCATACTATCTGTCATTGGTGGGAGAACATTGTATCTGGCATTTGTGGGGGGGGCATTGTATCTGGCATTTGTTGGGGGGCATTGTATCTGGTATTTATGGGGGGGCATAGTATCTGCCATTTGTGGGGGGCATTGTATCTGGTATTTGTGGGGGGGGGGCATTGTATCTGGCATATGTGGGGGGCATAGTATCTGGCATATGTGGGGGGGAATTGTATCTGGCATATGTGGGGGGCATAGTATCTGGCATTTGTGTGGGGCATAGTATCTGGCATCTGTGGGGGGGCATAGTATCTGGCATTTGTGTCTCTGGCATTTGTGGGGGGGCATAGTATCTGGCATTTGTGGGGGGGCATAGTATCTGGCATTTGTGGGGGGGGGCATTGTCTCTGGCATTTGTGGGGGGGGCATTGTCTCTGGCATTTGTGGGGGGGAATAGTATCTGGCATTTGTGGGGGGCATAGTATCTGGCATTTGTGGGGGGGCATTGTATCTGGCATTTGTGGGGGGGAATAGTATCTGGCATTTGTGGGGGGCATAGTATCTGGTATTTGTGGGGGGGGGCATTGTATCTGGCATTTGTGGGGGGGGGCATTGTATCTGGAATATGTGGGGGGGCATTGTATCTGGTATTTGTGGGGGGCATTGTATCTGGTATTTGTGGGGGGGGGGCATTGTATCTGGCATTTGTGGGGGGCATTGTATCTGGTATTTGTGGGGGGGGGGCATTGTATCTGGAATATGTGGGGGGGCATTGTATCTGACACTTGTGGGGGGCATTGTATCTGGTATTTGTGGGGGGGAATTGTATCTGGCATTTGTGGGGGGGCATTGTATCTGGCATTTGTGGGAGGGGCATTGTATCTGGAATATGTGGGGGGGTCATACTATCTGTCATTGGTGGGGGCATAGTATCTGACATTTGTGGGGGGGGGCATTGTATCTGGCATATGTGGGGGGCATTGTATCTGGCATTTGTGGGGGTGCATAGTATCTGCCATTTGTGGGGGGCATTGTATCTGGCATTTGTGGGGGGGGGGGCATTGTATCTGGCATTTGTGGGGGGCATTGTATCTGCCATATGTGGGGGGCATTGTATCTGGCATTTGTGGGGGGCATTGTATCTGGCATATGTGGGGGGCATTGTATTTGGCATTTGTGGGGGGCATAGTATCTGCCATTTGTGGGGGGCATTGTATCTGGCATTTGTGGGGGGGGGCATTGTATCTGGCATTTGTGGGGGGCATTGTATCTGGCATTTGTGGGGGGCATTGTATCTGGCATTTGTGGGGGGCATAGTATCTGCCATTTGTGGGGGGCATTGTATCTGGCATTTGTGGGGGGGGCATTGTATCTGGCATTTGTGGGAGAACATTGTATCTGGCATCTGTGGGGGGGCATAGTATCTGGCATTTGTGTCTCTGGCATTTGTGGGGGGGCATAGTATCTGGCATTTGTGGGGGGGGCATAGTATCTGGCATTTGTGGGGGGGGCATTGTCTCTGGCATTTGTGGGGGGGGCATTGTCTCTGGCATTTGTGGGGGGGAATAGTATCTGGCATTTGTGGGGGGCATAGTATCTGGCATTTGTGGGGGGGGAATAGTATCTGGCATTTGTGGGGGGCATAGTATCTGGTATTTGTGGGGGGGGGCATTGTATCTGGCATATGTGGGGGGGGGCATTGTCTCTGGTATTTGTGGGGGGGCATAGTATCTGGTATTTGTGGGGGGGGCATTGTATCTGGCATTTGTGGGGGGGGGCATTGTATCTGGAATATGTGGGGGGGCATTGTATCTGGCATTTGTGGGGGGCATTGTATCTGGTATTTGTGGGGGGGGGGCATTGTATCTGGAATATGTGGGGGGGCATTGTATCTGACACTTGTGGGGGGCATTGTATCTGGTATTTGTGGGGGGGAATTGTATCTGGCATTTGTGGGGGGGCATTGTATCTGGCATTTGTGGGAGGGGCATTGTATCTGGAATATGTGGGGGGTCATACTATCTGTCATTGGTGGGGGCATAGTATCTGACATTTGTGGGGGGGGGGCATTGTATCTGGCATATGTGGGGGGCATTGTATCTGGCATTTGTGGGGGTGCATAGTATCTGCCATTTGTGGGGGGCATTGTATCTGGCATTTGTGGGGGGGGGCATTGTATCTGGCATTTGTGGGGGGCATTGTATCTGCCATATGTGGGGGGCATTGTATCTGGCATTTGTGGGGGGCATTGTATCTGGCATATGTGGGGGGCATTGTATTTGGCATTTGTGGGGGGCATAGTATCTGCCATTTGTGGGGGGCATTGTATCTGGCATTTGTGGGGGGGGGGCATTGTATCTGGCATTTGTGGGGGGCATTGTATCTGGCATTTGTGGGAGGCATTGTATCTGGCATTTGTGGGGGGCATAGTATCTGCCATTTGTGGGGGGCATTGTATCTGGCATTTGTGGGGGGGGGGGCATTGTATCTGCCATATGTGGGGGGCATTGTATCTGGCATTTGTGGGGGGGGGGGGGGCATTGTATCTGGCATTTGTGGGGGGGCATTGTATCTGCCATATGTGGGGGGCATTGTATCTGGCATTTGTGGGGGGGCATTGTATCTGGCATATATGGGGGGGCATAGTATCTGCCATTTGTGGGGGGCATTGTATCTGGTATTTGTGGGGGGGGGGGGGGCATTGTATCTGGCATATGTAGGGGGCATAGTATCTGGCATTTGTGGGGGGGCATTGTCTCTGGCATTTGTGGGGGGGCATAGTATCTGGCATTTGTGGGGGGCATGGTATCTGGCATTTGTGGGGGGGGGGGGCATAGTATCTGGCATTTGTGGGGGGCATAGTATCTGGCATTTGTGGGGGGCAGAATATCTGGCATTTGTGGGGGGGCATAGTATCTGGCATATGTGGGGGGGCATTGTCTCTGGCATTTGTGGGGGGGCATTGTCTCTGGCATTTGTGCGGGGCATAGTATCTGGCATTTGTGGGGGGCATAGTATCTGGCATTTGTGGGTGGGCATTGTATCTGGCATTTGTGGAGAGCATTGTATCTGGCATTTGTGGGGGGGCATTGTATCTGGCATTTGTGGGGGGGCATTGTATCTGGCATATGTGGGGGGGGGCATTGTATCTGGCATTTGTGGAGGGCATTGTATCTGCCATTTGGGGGGGGGGGCATTGTATCTGGCATATGTGGGGGGGCATTGTATCTGGAATATGTGGGGGGAGCATAGTATCTGCCATTTGTGGGGGGGCATTGTATCTGGCATTTGTGGGGGGGTGCATTGTATCTGGAATATGTGGGGGGAGCATAGTATCTGCCATTTGTGGGGGGCATTGTATCTGGTATTTGTGGGGGGGCATTGTATCTGGCATTTGTGGGAGGGGCATTGTATCTGGAATATGTGGGGGGTCATACTATCTGTCATTGGTGGGGGCATAGTATCTGACATTTGTGTGGGGGGGGCATTGTATCTGGCATATGTGGGGGGCATTGTATCTGGCATTTGTGGGGGTGCATAGTATCTGCCATTTGTGGGGGGCATTGTATCTGGCATTTGTGGGGGTGCATTGTATCTGGCATTTGTGGGGGGGAGGGGCATTGTATCTGGCATTTGTGGGGGGGGCATTGTATCTGCCATATGTGGGGGGCATTGTATCTGGCATTTGTGGGGGGGGGGGGCATACTATCTGTCATTGGTGGGAGAACATTGTATCTGGCATTTGTGGGGGGGGCATTGTATCTGGCATTTGTTGGGGGGCATTGTATCTGGTATTTATGGGGGGGGGCATAGTATCTGCCATTTGTGGGGGGCATTGTATCTGGCATATGTGGGGGGCATAGTATCTGGCATATGTGGGGGGGAATTGTATCTGGCATATGTGGGGGGCATAGTATCTGGCATTTGTGTGGGGCATAGTATCTGGCATCTGTGGGGGGGCATAGTATCTGGCATTTGTGTCTCTGGCATTTGTGGGGGGGCATAGTATCTGGCATTTGTGGGGGGGCATAGTATCTGGCATTTGTGGGGGGGGCATTGTCTCTGGCATTTGTGGGGGGGGCATTGTCTCTGGCATTTGTGGGGGGGAATAGTATCTGGCATTTGTGGGGGGCATAGTATCTGGCATTTGTGGGGGGGCATTGTATCTGGCATTTGTGGGGGGGAATAGTATCTGGCATTTGTGGGGGGCATAGTATCTGGTATTTGTGGGGGGGGGGGGCATTGTATCTGGCATTTGTGGGGGGGGGGGCATTGTATCTGGAATATGTGGGGGGGCATTGTATCTGGTATTTGTGGGGGGCATTGTATCTGGTATTTGTGGGGGGGGCATTGTATCTGGCATTTGTGGGGGGCATTGTATCTGGTATTTGTGGGGGGGGGCATTGTATCTGGAATATGTGGGGGGGCATTGTATCTGACACTTGTGGGGGGCATTGTATCTGGTATTTGTGGGGGGGAATTGTATCTGGCATTTGTGGGGGGGCATTGTATCTGGCATTTGTGGGAGGGGCATTGTATCTGGAATATGTGGGGGGTCATACTATCTGTCATTGGTGGGGGCATAGTATCTGACATTTGTGGGGGGGGGCATTGTATCTGGCATATGTGGGGGGCATTGTATCTGGCATTTGTGGGGGTGCATAGTATCTGCCATTTGTGGGGGGCATTGTATCTGGCATTTGTGGGGGGGGGGCATTGTATCTGGCATTTGTGGGGGGCATTGTATCTGCCATATGTGGGGGGCATTGTATCTGGCATTTGTGGGGGGCATTGTATCTGGCATATGTGGGGGGCATTGTATTTGGCATTTGTGGGGGGCATAGTATCTGCCATTTGTGGGGGGCATTGTATCTGGCATTTGTGGGGGGGGGGCATTGTATCTGGCATTTGTGGGGGGCATTGTATCTGGCATTTGTGGGGGGCATTGTATCTGGCATTTGTGGGGGGCATAGTATCTGCCATTTGTGGGGGGCATTGTATCTGGCATTTGTGGGGGGGGGGCATTGTATCTGCCATATGTGGGGGGCATTGTATCTGGCATTTGTGGGGGGGGGGGGCATTGTATCTGGCATTTGTGGGGGGGCATTGTATCTGCCATATGTGGGGGGCATTGTATCTGGCATTTGTGGGGGGGGCATTGTATCTGGCATATATGGGGGGGCATAGTATCTGCCATTTGTGGGGGGCATTGTATCTGGTATTTGTGGGGGGGGGGGGATTGTATCTGGCATATGTAGGGGGCATAGTATCTGGCATTTGTGGGGGGGCATTGTCTCTGGCATTTGTGGGGGGGCATAGTATCTGGCATTTGTGGGGGGCATGGTATCTGGCATTTGTGGGGGGGGGCATAGTATCTGGCATTTGTGGGGGGCATAGTATCTGGCATTTGTGGGGGGCAGAATATCTGGCATTTGTGGGGGGGCATAGTATCTGGCATATGTGGGGGGCATTGTCTCTGGCATTTGTGGGGGGGCATTGTCTCTGGCATTTGTGCGGGGCATAGTATCTGGCATTTGTGGGGGGCATAGTATCTGGCATTTGTGGGTGGGCATTGTATCTGGCATTTGTGGAGAGCATTGTATCTGGCATTTGTGGGGGGGCATTGTATCTGGCATTTGTGGGGGGGCATTGTATCTGGCATATGTGGGGGGGGCATTGTATCTGGCATTTGTGGAGGGCATTGTATCTGCCATTTGGGGGGGGGGCATTGTATCTGGCATTTGTGGGGGGGGGCATTGTCTCTGGCATTTGTGGGGGGGGCATTGTCTCTGGCATTTGTGGGGGGGCATTGTCTCTGGCATTTGTGGGGGGGCATAGTATCTGGCATTTGTGGGGGGGGGGCATAGTATCTGGCATTTGTGGGGGGCATAGTATCTGGCATTTGTGGGGGGGGGCATAGTATCTGGCATTTGTGGGGGGCATTGTCTCTGGCATTTGTGGGGGGGGGCATAGTATCTGGCATTTGTGGGGGGCATTGTATCTGGCATTTGTGGGAGAACATAGTATCTGCCATTTGTGGGGGGGGGGGGCATTGTATCTGGCATTTGTGGGGGGGCATTGTATCTGGCATTTGTGGGGGGGCATTGTATCTGCCATTTGTGGGGGGGGGGCATAGTATCTGGCATTTGTGGGGGGGGGGCATTGTATCTGCAATTTGTGGGGGGCATTGTATCTGGCATTTGTGGGGGGGGGGCATTGTATCTGCCATTTGTGGGGGGCATTATATCTGGCATTTGTGGGGGGGGGCATTGTATCTGGTATTTGTGGGGGTGCATAGTATCTGGCATTTGTGGGGGGGGGGCATTGTATCTGGCATTTGTGGGGGGGCCATTGTATCTGGCATATGTGGGGGGGCATTGTCTCTGGCATTTGTGGGGGGGCATTGTATCTGGCATTTGTGGGGGGCATTGTATCTGGCATTTGTGTGCGGGGGGGGGGGGCATTGTATCTGGCATTTGTGGGGGGGGCATTGTATCTGGCATTTGTGGGGGGGCATTGTATCTGGTATTTGTGGGGGGGCATTGTATCTGGTATTTGTGGGGGGGGGCATTGTATCTGGCATATGTGGGGGGTCATACTATCTGTCATTGGGAGGGCATTGTATCTGGCATTTGTGGGGGGGCATTGTATCTGGCATTTGTGGGGGGGCATTGTATCTGGCATATGTGGGGGGGCATTGTATCTGGCATATGTGGGGGGGCATTGTCTCTGGCATTTGTGGGGGGGCATAGTATCTGCCATTTGTGGGGGGCATTGTATCTGGCATTTGTGGGGGGACATTGTATCTGGCATTTGTGGGGGGGCATTGTATCTGGTATTTGTGGGGGGGTGGCATTGTATCTGGCATTTGTGGGGGGCATAGTATCTGCCATTTGTGGGGGGCATTGTATCTGCCATTTGTGGGGGGGGGGCATAGTATCTGGCATTTGTGGGGGGGGGGCATTGTATCTGCAATTTGTGGGGGGCATTGTATCTGGCATTTGTGGGGGGGGGGCATTGTATCTGCCATTTGTGGGGGGCATTGTATCTGGCATTTGTGGGGGGGGGGGCATTGTATCTGGTATTTGTGGGGGTGCATAGTATCTGGCATTTGTGGGGGGGGGGGCATTGTATCTGGCATTTGTGGGGGGGCCATTGTATCTGGCATATGTGGGGGGGCATTGTCTCTGGCATTTGTGGGGGGGGCATTGTATCTGGCATTTGTGGGGGGGCCATTGTATCTGGCATTTGTGGGGGGGCATTGTATCTGGCATTTGTGGGGGGCATTGTATCTGGTATTTGTGGGGGGGCATTGTATCTGGTATTTGTGGGGGGGGGGCATTGTATCTGGCATATGTGGGGGGTCATACTATCTGTCATTGGGAGGGCATTGTATCTGGCATTTGTGGGGGGGCATTGTATCTGGCATATGTGGGGGGGGCATTGTATCTGGCATATGTGGGGGGGCATTGTCTCTGGCATTTGTGGGGGGGCATAGTATCTGCCATTTGTGGGGGGCATTGTATCTGGCATTTGTGGGGGGACATTGTATCTGGCATTTGTGGGGGGGCATTGTATCTGGCATTTGTGGGGGGGGGGCATTGTATCTGGCATTTGTGGGGGGGCATTGTATCTGGTATTTGTGGGGGGGTGGCATTGTATCTGGCATTTGTGGGGGGCATAGTATCTGCCATTTGTGGGGGGCATTGTATCTGGCATTTGTGGGGGGGGGGGGCATTGTATCTGGCATATGTGGGGGGGCATAGTATCTGGCATTTGTGGGGGGCATTGTATCTGGCATTTGTGGGGGGGCATTGTATCTGGCATTTGTGGGGAAGCATTGTATCTGGCATTTGTGGGGGGCATAGTATCTGGCATTTGTGAGGGGGCATAGTATCTGGCATTTGTGGGAGGGGCATTGTAGCTGGCATTTGTGGGGGGGCATTGTATCTGGCATTTGTGAGGGGGCATAGTATCTGGCATTTGTGGGGGGGCATTGTATCTGGTATTTGTGGGGGGGCATTGTATCTGGCATTTGTGGGGGGGCATTGTATCTGGCATTTGTGGGGGGCATAGTATCTGGCATTTGTGGGGGGGTGCATTGTATCTGGCATTTGTGGGGGGGCATTGTATCTGGCATTTGTGGGGGGCATTGTATCTGGTATTTGTGGGGGGGCATTGTATCTGGCATTTGTGGCATTGTATCTGGTATTTGTGGGGGGCATTGTATCTGGCATATGTGGGGGGGAATTGTATCTGGCATTTGTGGCATTGTATCTGGTATTTGTGGGGGGCATTGTATATGGCATTTGTGGGGGGCATTGTATCTGGCATTTGTGGGGGGGCATTGTATCTGGTATTTGTGGGGGGGGCATTGTATCTGGCATTTGTGGGTGGCATAGTATCTGGCATTTGTGGGGGGGGCATTGTATCTGGCATTTGTGGGGGGGGGCATTGTATCTGGCATTTGTGGGGGGGGCATTGTATCTGGCATTTGTGGGGGGCATTGTATCTGGCATTTGTGGGAGGGGCATTGTAGCTGGCATTTGTGTGGGGGCATTGTATCTGGCATTTGTGGGGGGGCATAGTATCTGGCATTTGTGAGGGGGCATAGTATCTGGCATTTGTGGGGGGGGCATTGTATCTGGTATTTGTGGGGGGGCATTGTATCTGCCATTTGTGGGGGGGGGGGCATAGTATCTGGCATTTGTGGGGGGGCATTGTATCTGGCATTTGTGGGGGGGGCATAGTATCTGGCATTTGTGGGGGGGCATTGTATCTGGCATTTGTGGGGGGGGCATTGTATCTGGCATTTGTGGGGGGCATTGTATCTGGTATTTGTGGGGGGGCATTGTATCTGGCATTTGTGGCATTGTATCTGGTATTTGTGGGGGGCATTGTATCTGGCATATGTGGGGGGGAATTGTATCTGGCATTTGTGGCATTGTATCTGGTATTTGTGGGGGGGCATTGTATCTGGCATTTGTGGGGGGCATTGTATCTGGCATTTGTGGGGGGGCATTGTATCTGGCATCTGTGGGGGGGCATTGTATCTGGCATTTGTGGGGGGGCATTGTATCTGGAAATGTGGGGAGGCATTGTATCTGGAAATGTGGGGAGGCATTGTATCTGGAAATGTGGGGAGGCATTGTATCTGGAAATGTGGGGAGGCATAGTATCTGGAAATGTGGGGAGGCATAGTATCTGGAAATGGGGGGAGGCATAGTATGTGTGGCTTAATTTTTGTATGTTGCACTGGTTGGGGCATTGTATCTGGCACTGCTGGTGGATATTATTGGTTTATCTGACATTGCTGGGGGGCATTGTTTTTTTTATGTGACAATGTGGGGTGATTTGTATCTGACATTGGTGGGGGGTCATACTATCTGCCATTTGTGGGGGGACATTGTATCTGGCATTTGTGGGGGGGCATAGTATCTGCCATTTGTGGGGGGCATAGTATCTGGCATTTGTGGGGGGGCATTGTATCTTGCATATGTGGGGGGTATAGTATCTGGCATTTGTGGGGGTGGGGCATTGTATCTGCCATTTGTGGGGGGGGGGGGTCATACTATCTGTCATTGGTGGGGGCATAGTAGCTGACATTTGTGGGGGGGGCATTGTATCTGGCATTTGTGGGGGGGCATTGTATCTGGAAATGTGGGGAGGCATTGTATCTGGAAATGTGGGGAGGCATAGTATCTGGAAATGTGGGGAGGCATAGTATCTGGAAATGTGGGGAGGCATAGTATCTGGAAATGTGGGGAGGCATTGTATCTGGAAATGTGGGGAGGCATTGTATCTGGAAATGTGGGGAGGCATTGTATCTGGAAATGTGGGGAGGCATAGTATCTGGAAATGTGGGGAGGTATTGTATCTGGAAATGTGGGGAGGCATAGTATCTGGAAATGTGGGGAGGTATTGTATCTGGAAATGTGGGGAGGCATAGTATCTGGAAATGTTGGGGAGGCATTGTATCTGGAAATGTGGGGAGGCATAGTATCTGGAAATGTGGGGAGGCATAGTATCTGGAAATGTGGGGAGGCATAGTATCTGGAAATGTGGGGAGGCATAGTATCTGGAAATGTGGGGAGGCATAGTATCTGGAAATGTGGGGAGGCATAGTATCTGGAAATGTGGGGGGGCATAGTATCTGGAAATGTGGGGAGGCATAGTATCTGGAAATGTGGGGAGGCATAGTATCTGGAAATGTGGGGAGGCATAGTATCTGGAAATGTGGGGAGGCATAGTATCTGGAAATGTGGGGAGGCATAGTATCTGGAAATGTGGGGAGGCATAGTATCTGGAAATGTGGGGAGGCATTGTATCTGGAAATGTGGGGAGGCATAGTATGTGTGGCTTAATTTTTGTATGTTGCACTGGTTGGGGCATTGTATCTGGCACTGCTGGTGGATATTATTGGTTTATCTGACAATGCTGGGGGGCATTGTTTTTTTATGTGACAATGTGGGGTGATTTGTATCTGACATTGGTGGGGGGTCATACTATCTGCCATTTGTGGGGGGACATTGTATCTGGCATTTGTGGGGGGGCATAGTATCTGCCATTTGTGGGGGGGGGGGTCATACTATCTGTCATTGGTGGGGGCATAGTAGCTGACATTTGTGGGGGGGGCATTGTATCTGGCATATGTGGGGGGGCATTGTATCTGGCATTTGTGGGGGGCATAATATCTGCCATTTGTGTGTGGGGGGGGTCATACTATCTGTCATTGGTGGGGGCATAGTAGCTGACATTTGTGGGGGGGTGCATTGTATCTGGCATTTGTGGGGGGGCATTGTATCTGGCATTTGTGGGGGGCATTGTATCTGGTATTTGTGGGGGGGCATTGTATCTGGCATTTGTGGCATTGTATCTGGTATTTGTGGGGGGCATTGTATCTGGCATATGTGGGGGGGAATTGTATATGGCATTTGTGGCATTGTATCTGGTATTTGTGGGGGGCATTGTATCTGGCATTTGTGGGGGGCATTGTATCTGGTATTTGTGGGGGGGGCATTGTATCTGGAAAATGTGGGGGGCATTGTATCTGGCATATATGGGGGGGCATAGTATCTGCCATTTGTGGGGGGCATTGTATCTGGTATTTGTGGGGGGGCATTGTATCTGGCATTTGTGGGGGGGAATTGTATCTGGCATTTGTGGGGGAGCATTGTATCTGGCATTTGTGGGGGGGAATTGTATCTGGCATATGTGGGGGGGCATTGTATCTGGAATATGTGGGGGGTATAGTATCTGTCATTTGTGGGGGGGCATTGTATCTGGCATTTGTGGGGGGAAATTGTATCTGGCATTTGTGGGGGGAAATTGTATCTGGCATTTGTGGGGGGCATAGTATCTGGCATATGTGGGGGGGCATTGTATCTGGCATATATGGGGGGCATAGTATCTGCCATTTGTGGGGGGCATTGTATCTGGTATTTGTGGGGGGGAATTGTATCTGGCATTTGTGGGGGGCATAGTATCTGGCATATGTGGGGGGGCATTGTATCTGGCATATGTGGGGGGGCATTGTATCTGGCATATATGGATGGCATAGTATCTGCCATTTGTGGGGAGCATTGTATCTGGCATTTGTGGGGGGGAATTGTATCTGGCATATGTGGGGGGGCATTGTATCTGGAATATGTGGGGGTATAGTATCTGTCATTTGTGGGGGGGCATTGTATCTGGCATTTGTGGGGGGAAATTGTATCTGGCATATGTGGGGGGGCATTGTATCTGGCATATATGGGGGGCATAGTATCTGCCATTTGTGGGGGGCATTGTATCTGGCATTTGTGGGGGGCATAGTATCTGGCATATGTGGGGGGGCATTGTATCTGCCATTTGTTTGGGGGCATTGTATCTGGTATTTGTGGGGGGTCATACTATCTGTCATTTGTGGGAGGGGCATTGTATCTGGCATATGTGGGGGGGCATTGTATCTGGTATTTGTGGGGGGTCATACTATCTGTCATTTGTGGGAGGGGCATTGTATCTGGCATTTGTGGGGGGGCACTGTATCTGGCATTTGTGGGGGGGCATTGTATCTGGCATTTGTGGGGGGGCCTTGTCTCTGGCATTTGTGGGGGGGCATTGTCTCTGGCATTTGTGGGGGGGCATAGTATCTGGCATTTGTGGGGGGCATAGTATCTGGCATTTGTGGGGGGCATAGTATCTGGCATATGTGGGGGGGCATTGTATCTGGCATATGTGGGGGGGGGCATTGTATCTGGCATTTGTGGGGGGGGGGCATTGTATCTGGCATTTGTGGGGGGGGGGCATTGTATCTGGCATTTGTGGGGGGCATTGTATCTGGCAATTGTGGGGGGGGGCATTGTATCTGGCATTTGTGGGGGGGGGCATTGTATCTGGCATTTGTGGGGGGGCATAGTATCTGGCATTTGTGAGGGGCATTGTATCTGGCAATTGTGGGGGGGGGCATTGTATCTGGCATTTGTGGGGGGGGGGCATTGTATCTGGCATTTGTGGGGGGGCATAGTATCTGGCATATGTGGGGGGGCATTGTATCTGGCATATGTGGGGGGGCATTGTATCTGGCATTTGTGGGGGAGCATAGTATCTGGTATTTGTGGGGGGGCATAGTATCTGGCATTTGTGGGGGGGCATAGTATCTGGCATATGTGGGGGGGCATAGTATCTGGCATATGTGGGGGAGCATAGTATCTGGCATATGTGGGGGGGCATAGTATCTGGCATATGTGGGGGAGCATAGTATCTGGCATTTGTGGGGGGGCATTGTATCTGGCATTTGTGGGGGGGCATTGTATCTGGCATTTGTGGGGGAGCATAGTATCTGGCATATGTGGGGGGCATAGTATCTGGCATTTGTGGGGGAGCATAGTATCTGCCATTTGTGGGGGGGGCATAGTATCTGGCATTTGTGGGGGGGGGCATTGTATCTGGCATTTGTGGGAGGGGCATTGTATCTGGTATTTGTGGGGGGGGCATAGTATCTGGCATTTGTGGGAGGGACATAGTATCTGGCATTTGTGGGAGGGGCATAGTATCTGCCATTGGTGGGAGGGGCATTGTATCTGGTATTTGTGGGGGGGCATTGTATCTGGTATTTGTGGGAGGGGCATTGTATCTGGCATATATGGGGGGCATAGTATCTGGCATTTGTGGGGGGGGCATTGTATCTGGTATTTGTGGGGGGGCATTGTATCTGGTATTTGTGGGGGGGGCATTGTATCTGGCATATGTGGGGGGGCATTGTATCTGGAATATGTGGGGGGAGCATAGTATCTGCCATTTGTGGGGGGGCATTGTATCTGGCATTTGTGGGGGGGTGCATTGTATCTGGAATATGTGGGGGGAGCATAGTATCTGCCATTTGTGGGGGGCATTGTATCTGGTATTTGTGGGGGGGCATTGTATCTGGCATTTGTGGGAGGGGCATTGTATCTGGAATATGTGGGGGGTCATACTATCTGTCATTGGTGGGGGCATAGTATCTGACATTTGTGTGGGGGGGCATTGTATCTGGCATATGTGGGGGGCATTGTATCTGGCATTTGTGGGGGTGCATAGTATCTGCCATTTGTGGGGGGCATTGTATCTGGCATTTGTGGGGGTGCATTGTATCTGGCATTTGTGGGGGGGAGGGGCATTGTATCTGGCATTTGTGGGGGGGGCATTGTATCTGCCATATGTGGGGGGCATTGTATCTGGCATTTGTGGGGGGGGGCATACTATCTGTCATTGGTGGGAGAACATTGTATCTGGCATTTGTGGGGGGGAATTGTATCTGGCATTTGTTGGGGGGCATTGTATCTGGTATTTATGGGGGGGGCATAGTATCTGCCATTTGTGGGGGGCATTGTATCTGGTATTTGTGGGGGGGGGCATTGTATCTGGCATATGTGGGGGGCATAGTATCTGGCATATGTGGGGGGGAATTGTATCTGGCATATGTGGGGGGCATAGTATCTGGCATATGTGGGGGGCATAGTATCTGGCATTTGTGGGGGGCATAGTATCTGGCATCTGTGGGGGGGCATAGTATCTGGCATTTGTGTCTCTGGCATTTGTGGGGGGGCATAGTATCTGGCATTTGTGGGGGGGCATAGTATCTGGCATTTGTGGGGGGGGCATTGTCTCTGGCATTTGTGGGGGGGGCATTGTCTCTGGCATTTGTGGGGGGGAATAGTATCTGGCATTTGTGGGGGGCATAGTATCTGGCATTTGTGGGGGGGGCATTGTATCTGGCATTTGTGGGAGGGCATAGTATCTGGTATTTGTGGGGGGGGCATTGTATCTGGCATATGTGGGTGGGGCATTGTCTCTGGCATTTGTGGGGGGGGCATAGTATCTGGTTATTGTGGGGGGGGGGGGCATTGTATCTGGCATTTGTGGGGGGGGGCATTGTATCTGGAATATGTGGGGGGGCATTGTATCTGGTATTTGTGGGGGGCATTGTATCTGGCATTTGTGGGGGGCATTGTATCTGGTATGTGTGGGGGGGGGGGCATTGTATCTGGAATATGTGGGGGGGCATTGTATCTGACACTTGTGGGGGGCATTGTATCTGGTATTTGTGGGGGGGAATTGTATCTGGCATTTGTGGGGGGGCATTGTATCTGGCATTTGTGGGAGGGGCATTGTATCTGGAATATGTGGGGGGTCATACTATCTGTCATTGGTGGGGGCATAGTATCTGACATTTGTGGGGGGGGGGGCATTGTATCTGGCATATGTGGGGGGCATTGTATCTGGCATTTGTGGGGGTGCATAGTATCTGCCATTTGTGGGGGGCATTGTATCTGGCATTTGTGGGGGGGGGCATTGTATCTGGCATTTGTGGGGGGCATTGTATCTGCCATATGTGGGGGGCATTGTATCTGGCATTTGTGGGGGGCATTGTATCTGGCATATGTGGGGGGCATTGTATTTGGCATTTGTGGGGGGCATAGTATCTGCCATTTGTGGGGGGCATTGTATCTGGCATTTGTGGGGGGGGGCATTGTATCTGGCATTTGTGGGGGGCATTGTATCTGGCATTTGTGGGGGGCATAGTATCTGCCATTTGTGGGGGGCATTGTATCTGGCATTTGTGGGGGGGGGGGGGGGCATTGTATCTGGCATTTGTGGGAGAACATTGTATCTGCCATATGTGGGGGGCATTGTATCTGGCATTTGTGGGGGGGGGGGGGGGGGGGCATTGTATCTGGCATTTGTGGGGGGGCATTGTATCTGCCATATGTGGGGGGCATTGTATCTGGCATTTGTGGGGGGGGCATTGTATCTGGCATATATGGGGGGGCATAGTATCTGCTATTTGTGGGGGGCATTGTATCTGGTATTTGTGGGGGGGGGGCATTGTATCTGGCATATGTAGGGGGCATAGTATCTGGCATTTGTGGGGGGGCATTGTCTCTGGCATTTGTGGGGGGGCATAGTATCTGGCATTTGTGGGGGGCATGGTATCTGGCATTTGTGGGGGGGGGGCATAGTATCTGGCATTTGTGGGGGGCATAGTATCTGGCATTTGTGGGGGCATAATATCTGGCATTTGTGGGGGGGCATAGTATCTGGCATATGTGGGGGGGCATTGTCTCTGGCATTTGTGGGGGGGCATTGTCTCTGGCATTTGTGGGGGGCATAGTATCTGGCATTTGTGGGGGGCATAGTATCTGGCATTTGTGGGTGGGCATTGTATCTGGCATTTGTGGGGGGGCATTGTCTCTGGCATTTGTGGGGGGCATAGTATCTGGCATTTGTGGGGGGCATAGTATCTGGCATTTGTGGGTGGGCATTGTATCTGGCATTTGTGGGGGGGCATTGTATCTGGCATATGTGGGGGGGGGGCATTGTATCTGGCATTTGTGGAGGGCATTGTATCTGCCATTTGGGGGGGGGGGCATTGTATCTGGCATTTGTGGGGGGGGCATTGTCTCTGGCATTTGTGGGGGGGGCATTGTCTCTGGCATTTGTGGGGGGGCATTGTATCTGGCATTTGTGGGGGGCATTGTATCTGGCATTTGTGGGGGGCATTGTATCTGGCATTTGTGGGGGGGGCATTGTAGTTGGCATTTGTGGGGGGGCATTGTAGCTGGCATTTGTGGTGGGGCATTGTATCTGGCATTTGTGGGGGGGCATTGTATCTGCCATTTGTGGGGGGGCATTGTATCTGCCATTTGTGGGGGGTCATACTATCTGTCATTGGTGGGAGGGGCATTGTATCTGGCATTTGTGGGAGGGGCATTGTATCTGGCATTTGTGGGGGGGGGCATAGTATCTGGCATTTGTGGGAGGGGCATTGTATCTGGCATTTGTGGGGGGGGGCATAGTATCTGCCATTTGTGGGGGGCATTGTATCTGGCATTTGTGGGGGGGGGGGGCATTGTATCTGGCATTTGTGGGGGGGCATTGTATCTGGCATTTGTGGGGGGGCATTGTAGCTGGCATTTGTGGGGGGGCATAGTATCTGGCATTTGTGGGGGGGCATTGTATCTGGCATTTGTGGGGGGCATTGTATCTGGCATTTGTGGGGGGGGGCATTGTATCTGGCATTTGTGGGGGGGCATTGTATCTGGCATTTGTGGGGGGGGCATTGTATCTGGCATTTGTGGGGGGGGCATTGTCTCTGGAACTCACGGTGGCATTGTATATTGCACTGCTTGTGGATATTCTAAGTGTATCTGGCATATGTGGGGGGGCATAGTATCTGGTATTTGTGGGGGGCATTGTATCTGGCATTTGTGGGGGGGGGGGGCATTGTATCTGGCATTTGTGGGGGGGGGCATTGTATCTGGCATTTGTGGGGGGGCATTGTATCTGGCATATATGGGGGGGCATTGTATCTGCCATTTGTGGGGGGCATAGTATCTGACATTTGTGGGGGGGCATAGTATCTGGAACTCACGGTGGCATTGTATATTGCACTTCTTGTGGATATTATAGGTGTATCTGACAATGCTGGGGGGCATTCTAAGTGTATCTGGCATTTGTGGGGGGCATTGTATCTGGCATTTGTGGGAGGGGTATTGTATCTGGCATATGTGGGGGGGCATTGTAGCTGGAATTTGTGGGGGGCATTGTATCTGGCATATGTGGGGGGGGCATTGTATCTGGTATTTGTGGTGGGGGCATTGTATCTGGCATATGTGGGGGGGCATTGTCTCTGGAACTCACGGTGGCATTGTATATTGCACTGCTTGTGGATATTATTATAGGTGTATCTGACAATGCTGGGGGGCATTCTAAGTGTATCTGGCAGTATGTGGGATGGCATTGTTTGTGAATCTTGCACTATGCGTAGTTTTAATTGAGACCACAACCACTTTTGTGACGGCACAATAACATTGTCAGGATCACGTGCGCAATATGCATGTCTTATAATAATATCACTGCGTTGTGCAATTTCTATTTTTTAATAATGTTTGCACATGTCCTGTCCTTTTTTTATTTTAATTAAAACAAACATATTATGAAAAAAGGGTTTACAGTTAATTAGATTTACATGGGAACTCAGTAACATATAAAATAACCCTGCTTGTGCGCATGTATCAAATAGAGTACACCATAATTATTCAATATTAATTAATTCAATATATATAAAACCTATATAAGTTTTTGTAGAATAAAGAATACAACGTAAGAATGCCGTACTATACTCCCACTGCATTTTCCAGAATTAAAAATGTTTAATCAAAAAAGTTAGTAGCGGATAATTCCTGTGTAAAAATTATTAATTTAGTTTTTTCGTATCAAAGGCCTTCTGTCTTTATATTGTAATTCATTTTAAATAATATTTTTATTGTGATGCCTTGGCTATGTAATGTTTTTTTTTTTTAAATTCAATAATTTTTATTTGAGTTTTTGATTTTGCATTAACAACTTACACAAAAAAACAAACTTAAAACTACAAACATACACAAAATACACATAAACAGCTGTACATTTATAAGGCACATGGTACAACAAACGGATAAAATGTCTCATAAGTCACACAGTCGCACAGCGTCGGCGTCTGGGAGTAGCACATCCCAAACACGCCACCTCCAATATACGCATAAGCATAGCAGAGTAAGCGCAGTATATCGAAATACAACATCGCAAGACCGACCGCCAGGGCATCCACCTCCAACACATCCCAGAATAAAATAAGGAAAGAAATACAAATCTAAACTTTATTTATCCTTAAAATATCTAGAGTCCATCTACCTGCCCCATATTGTAAGCAATTTCCTTTCCACCTTCCTAACCAGGAACACAAATTTTTCGTGTGCAATACTTTCGTTAACCAGAGATATCCAAGCCGTAGGTGCCGGGGCCTCACCAGCTAGCCACAGCCGGGCTATGCAGACCCTAGCCAGGGCACATAAATTGATGACATATCGCCTGCTGGGCGGATCTAAAGCTTCCTCGTCCACAATCAGCAGTGTACACAGCACAGGCGTACATATGGAACAGGGAATACCTGTATCAATTATGGTACGTATAACAGCCTTCCAGAACAGAGACACGCCAGGGCACAACCAAAGCAGATATCAGAAGTCGGCACCCATGGCTCCACACTTAGGGCACCGTGAGCTATGAGACCCCCCAATATGTGCTAAACTCACTGGGGTCATATACACCCTATGCAGAATATATAATTGTATTTGCTGGTATCTAACAGAGGAAGTGGAGATCCGATGGGATCCCATAGCAGTGTTCCATGCATCATCTGATATCAGACCCACATCCGCCTCCCACCTACCCCGAAGAGAAGTTAGAGGGTCAGTATGGTGCATCTGAAGAATGCGACCATATATCTTAGAAACTAGGTGTCCCGAGTCCAGCGTCCGCAACATTAATTTGACCGGTGAATCAACGAGGACCGGAGGGCCATTCGGAAACTGGGCAGCCAAAGCTGAAGAAATCTAAAGAAGAACCCTGAGGGAACATTGTGCGCCTGTTGAAGTTGTTGGAATGAGTTAAGGGTCCCATCACTATATAAATGGCCCAAAGAATACGCTCCCCAGTTACCCCAGACTTCCCGGACTTGAAGTTGACACAGTTCCGGCAACCCATGAGCATTATCCAGTGGGGTATCAGGATCAACACCGTGACCATGCATCACAGAGTGCACCAATTTCCATATCAGGATGGACTGTTTAATCAGTGGCAGTGTGGACATTTTGACGCTACCGCAAAGAAGTAGCTGTAATGGGGAACCACCAGGATAGTCATGGTGCAGCATCAGCGAGTGCAAAGCCAGGGCATCGATGTCGTTAACCCACTCCCAGACATGTGTCAGCTGCGCCGCATAGTAGTAAAAACGGAAGTTGGGGAGAGCCAAACCCCCCAATTCCCGTGACCTGGTCAGGGTATCCAGTCTCAAACGTGCCCGCTTACTAGCCCACACCAGGGAGGAAAGCAACCCATTTATTTGTTTAAAAATCTTCTGCGGAATATAAACGGGAGAGTGACGCAAAACATATAGAAGTTTGGGCTGGAAAACCATTTTTACCATGTTAACCCTCCTCGTGACCATTAGAGGTAACTTCCCCCAGGCCTTCACCCGGCTACGAAGATACGTTATTTGTGGAGTAATATTTAGGGAGGAAAATATCTGAGGATCATTAGACACCCAAATGCCCAGATATTTGAAGGAGTCCACCCACCGCAATGGGAGAGCTACTAACGGGGAAGTAGGAACTTCGCCCCGAAGTGGGGTAATGAAGGATTTCTCCCAATTAATCAGGAGCCCAGAGTATCGCCCAAACTCAATAATAATTTCCAAAATCCTAGGCATAGACTCAGCATAGCGATCCACAAACAACAAAACGTCATCGGCATATAAGGCCACCCTGTCCTCACGGGCACCCACCTTAAAGCCAGAGATCCCCACGTCCGCCCTCAGGAGGCATGCAAGGGGTTCAATGGCCATAGCAAACAGAGTAGGGGACAGTGGGCATTTCTGTCGTGTACCCCTAGATAGGGGAAAGGAGTGAGATACGAAACCATTTACCGCCACCCTCGCCGAAGGAGAGGAATACATCAATCGAACATATTTAATAAAGTTTGGGCCTATACCAAATCTATGCATAACTTCCCACAGATAATCCCACTCGACAGAATCAAAAGCCTTAGCAGCATCCAACGAAACGACTACGGAGGAGGAGGGGTCCCTGCGGGGAATTTGTAGGTGAGTAAACAGACGTCTAAGGTTAATGGAAGTCGATTTATTGGGCATAAATCCCGTCTGATCCGGGTGTATTATGTGAGAAATAACTGCATTTAATCTGCCAGCCAGCACCTTAGCCAAAATTTTAATATCAGTGGGTAAGAGGGATATAGGGCGATAGGACTCAACTCTCCTAAGATCCTTGTCAGGTTTAGGGAGAACCACAATCACTGCCTCCGCCATAGACGGGGGGAGAGACTCCTGTGCAAAGATTTGGCCATACAACTCAAGTAGATGAGGGACAAAGAAATCCAAGTGTTGCTTATAGACCTCCGAAGGTATGCCATCCAAACCCGAGGCTTTACCACTAGGGGAGGCCCTAACAGCGGCCATAATTTCATCAGATGAGATAGGTGCCTCCAACAGGTCACAAGCCTCGCTGGATAAGGTAGGGAAACAAACGCTGTCTAAATAATTGTTCAGTTGCGATGAAGTACAATCCAGTTTGGATTCGTACAAGCGTCTATAGTAGAATACAAATTCAGACTCCATTTGTGGAGTCTGTGTCAGGGGAACACCATCAGAGTTCACAATCTCAACCACAACACTAATAGGTCTATCACCCCGGGCCAGGGAGGCCAGGTATGTCCCGGCCTATCACCAGTAGCGTAAAAGGTATGGGAGGAGAAAAGGAGTCTATGCTGAGTCTTTTCCATTAGGTAATCTTTCCATTCCCTCTGAGCCGATAACCAGGCTAGCTTAGAACTGTTCAAAGAATCTTGTAAGTATTGTAATTCTGCAGCGACACTCTGGGCCTCCAGCTCAGCCTCCCGTCGCCTATAAAAGGACTTCAAATTAGACACCCGTTTAATCAAACTCCCCCTCAGAAAAGCCTGGAATGTGTCCCATAAATTAGAGAGAGCTTTTTCGGCACTGTTTAGTTCAAAGAATTCCCGCCATGCAGCCACTAAGTCTGAGCCGTCCCCCATGTGTACGAGCCAAAATGGATTAAATTTCCATACAGCTTGAACCCTAGAGCAGTTAAAGTCTAAAGTAAAGGTCAAGGGGGAGTGATCTGATATACCCCTAGTCTCATATCTAATACTACCAACCCGGGGAACCATATCACTCGAGAGGAGGGCCAGGTCAATCCCGGAGAACGAAGAATGAGAGTGAGAGAAACAGGAGTATTGTTTAAGAGACGGATGTCTCAATCTCCAAGGATCGACCAGGCCCAACCCGACACCACATTTGCAAAAGTGGATCTCCCAAGACACGCAGCAGATGGAGATAGAGAGAGCCTGTCCTTCGCCGCATCTAGCACATTATTGAAGTCCCCAAGGCAAATAACAGATATCCCGGGGAATGAGGCCATGAACCCAGCAGCCTTCTTTAGAACATCAGGAGAGTAAGGGGGGGTGGGGGCACATAAACAGCTAGAAGGAGGACAGGGACATAAAATAATCTACATTTCAAAAACACATATCTCCCCCAGGGATCCGTTTGTATAGACTCCAGCACGAAGGGGACAGTCCGCCTAATAAGGACCGAAACTCCACGAGAGGCAGAAGTGTGCATGGAGTGGTACGCCCATCCCACCCAGGGTCTTTTCAAAGAGAGAATCCTACTACCCACCAAGTGAGTTTCCATAAGGCAGACAATATCAGCGGCATAATGTTTAATCTGTCGGAGTACCAGGGACCTCAACTTTATCATTGAGCCCTCTCACATTCCACGATAACACTTTAAGCCCAGCCATAGGGCATCAGAAGTATAATAAGCGCAACACCCCGCGGCCAGCCAAGTCCGCCATGCATAAGTTCAGTCACCGGACACCATTGCTTAAGTAGTACAGCCGCAAACCATGTACATTCATAACATAAACTTCCACACAAAAAGTAAGTACAACCCAAAACCTTCCCCCGCCCCCCTCCCTGTATACCACCCCCAACATGCAGCATGCTTGGATCCCAAAACTGAGTGCAAAAACCTAGAAATAAAAATAAACACAACTTCGTAGCACCATTAACTAGTGCAAACACACCTTAATCGGAGCCAAGAATATAATGACTCTCGGGAGAAAAAAGAGGTAGCCTCCAGCCACCAACCCCCCCCCCCCCCCCCCCCGAAAAAATTGAGGGGAAAACATAGAGATCCACCCCCTAGGTCAATCCAACACACAAAGTTAAACATACACGGATATCAGAGAACCAGACATATCAAGCCATATATATATATAACCCCCCCCCCCCCCAAAAAAAAAAAAATCAAAAAAAAAATCAAAAACATAACAGAGATAGCAGAGCAGGCAAGTGAATAACCATATGACCTGTCTAAACCGCGGGAGCAGAATAGCAGGGGATGAAGTAGACATCAACATCAATCAAACACTCCCACAACCTATCGCCTCGCAATAAATGACTTATATAATCACGGCAAACAGAATAACTAACAAGGAAAACAAAAACAGGAGAAAGTCTGCCTCCAGAGCTAAGCCGGAAATTCAAGGATCCGCAAGGGCACGCCTCGCCGGGAATCGTCTGTCCAGCCATACCATGGCCTCACGAGGAGT
This sequence comes from Pseudophryne corroboree, assembly GCF_028390025.1. Lineage (NCBI taxonomy): Eukaryota > Metazoa > Chordata > Amphibia > Anura > Myobatrachidae > Pseudophryne > Pseudophryne corroboree. The sequence goes on from NC_086444.1 coordinate 4,840,819, forward strand.
TGCGAAAAACTTTGTTTCCCCATCAGCCACCACCCGCAGTCTAGGTGGGAAAAGCATGGCATATGGCAGGTCAAGTTCACAGAGTCTCCTCTTAACAGGCAGGAATTGAGCCCTATCTTTTTGTACATCCACCGCAAAATCCGGTAATACCGATATGGGCGACCCATTCCATTTTAAAGGGCCTTTGGTACGAGCCAGCCTCAAAACTGTGTCACGGTCACGGAAGTGGAGGAACTTAGCAATAAAGGTGCGGGGAGGAGCCCCTGGAGGCAGCGGGCGCATCGGAACTCTATGAGCCCGTTCAACGGTGAAGTAAGGCGAAAATTCCTCAGATCCAAAGGCATCGAGGAGCCATTTTATGAGAAACTCTTAAGGAGCTGAGCCCTCTTCCTTCTCGGGCAGGCCAATGAAGCGGACGTTATTGCGCCGCAGACGTCCCTCCATATCCGTCAGCTTTTTGCGCACATCTGTCATCTGAGATTCCAAAGCATCAGTGCGACGACCCAGCGGGCCGACAGAGTCTTCAACATTGGATATACGGTTCTCAGCCTCTTCCACTCTCTCTCTCACCCGCTGAAGGTCCTGATGAATAATGGAGAGATCAGACTGCACTTGCCCGATTTTATCAGCCAGACGCGCCTCACTGGCGGTCACCGCATCCAATACTCTCTGCAGTGCGGCATCCGGAGGGTCAGAGGAGGCGGAACTATACGCAGGAGATGGGGGCGATGCCTCAGATCTTACAGTCTCTCCCCTCTGCTGCTGAGGACCAGGGTTACGGACAAACGTATCCATCGCTCCCGCCGCCGAGCCAGTCTGGCGGCCTCTCACCATTTTGGACAACACGATGTCGCTCCCTCCAGCCAGCAGGATATATCAAAGCAAATACAGGCAGAGGGGGGCGCCCGCACCAACACCCTACAGAGAGGCCAGCGGGTGCGAGAGAGTATATAGATATGTATAGACAGACAGCAGGGCCAGAGTCTCCGGTTATAATGCAAAGTGTCCGCCTAATGGAGCAGGGGAGCAGGGAGTGTCACCCTAAGACAGAGCCGTGGGATACAGAGGATCAGTCCCCCGGCACCAACCTCCAGGCACAGCAGGGAAGCTCGCGCCACATATACTGAAGGCAGGGTCAGCGAGCCAGAGGAGTAAAGCAGAAGGAGGGGAGGAAGGGTATATGCAGCCCAATGACCCCCCAACCAGCACAATGGAGGCTCCAAATATTAATTTACCTTGCAGCAGTGAACTAGCACCTCCTGAACCTGGGTCCCAATCAGGATGGGGACGTACAGCAGCCAGGGGGTCCGGAAAATGGCCGCTAAGGCAGGCAGAGGGCAATGCTCATGGTGGCCACGCTGTGATCCCTCCAGACGTCACACACTATTAGAGGGGTCGGGTGATGCAGTCCCACACTCCGGTGATCAATGCCCTGGCCGGCTGCAGCGGGCGGCGACGGACAGCGGGAGCCACACTTCCAGTTTCCCGGGCAGCGCGAGTCCGCGGCAATGCAGGGTAGGCCGGGCAGCCCCACACAGGATTCCCCCCGGACACTTCAGCCGGCTGATGGGGCGGCAGATGAGAGCCCCGTGCTCCCGCTCACCAGAGACAGGCTGGCCGCAGCGGGTGGCGGCGGATAGCAGGAGCCGAACTTCCGGGTAGACGAAGGCGCAATGCAGCGGTCACACACGCCGGCCCAGCATTGATCAGGGCCCGCCAGGCATACAGGGCTCCAGGACCTCAGGAAACAGCGGCAGCCGGCTCAAACACGTTCCAGGGGGGGGGGAGCAGGAAATGCTCACATAGCGATGGCCCCATTATTAGACGCAGGGGGGAGTGCAGTATATGAAAACAGGATGAAGTGGCTGGAGAGCTGCACAGTGTAAGTGCTACTCCATGCCCGTCCAGGCCACGCCCCCGGCTATGTAATGTTTTAATATAGTCTAATTTCATATTAATTAAAAGTACGTTGAATTGTATTAAATGCTAAAAAATATTATTTATTTTTGAAGATGTCAGAGGAGAGCACAAGAAAACGTTCTCTTCAATTCTCAGAGGAAAAAGCTTCACAGCCACATAGAAGCAAGAGTGTGTCTGAACATGGACCATCACGTATTGAGCATGTGGCAGAATGAAATGATGAGGAGGAGGAGTCAGCAGAAGAGGGGGGAGCACCCGTGCTCCAAAATTCAATGATGAAGAGACAGAAACCCTAATTGACGAAGTAAATAATTTAAGCTCTGAGCTTTTTGGATCAAAAGAAACAAATATTCAACACAGGTTCAACACCAAAACATGGGAGAAGATTGCAAACAATGTGTCTTCTGCTGGCACTACACAACGTAGTGTATCGAGCTGTAAGAAAAGGCTAAGAGACTGCAGGAGGCTCACAAACAATAAAATCCAGGCTGGACAAAAGCTACAGAGATTGGGAGAAGAAATTCATGGAGTACTTCCAGCTCATCAGAGATGAGGAGGTTGCTGGCCCTAGTGGTAAATACTTTTTTTTTATTCAATTCATTATATTACTGTATTATTTTTCTATGATTATTCTAGAATATCATAAATCTTTTATTTTTTGAAAGGGAAAGAACATAAAAGCAGCAGAAATATATTGGCACGCCAAAGAAGCATACTACCTCATTTCAGAAATCTTCATCCTCATCTCCACAAACAGACGGTTAGTGATTATTTCACTCAGTTGTGATTTGTTAAAGTTATGTATCAAACATGTCCTTCAAAATGAATTCTTCTTACAGTATTAAGAGTAAACAAAAGACGAATATCTTTTGGGGATATGCCAATGGAACAGGTGTCAGCTTCATCAATGTCAGAGGAGCCACTGGGGAATTAGGCGGAGCCGGTGGCAACTGTGGTGGAGCCGGTGGCAACTGTGGTGGAGCCGGTGGCGACTGTGGTGGAGCCGGTGGCGACTGTGGAGGAGCCGGTGGCGACTGTGGAGGAGCCGGTGGCGACTGTGGTGGAGCCGGTGGCGACTGTGGAGGAGCCGGTGGCGACTGTTGAGGAGTCGGTGGCGACTGTGGAGGAGTCGGTGGCGACTGTGGAGGAGCCGGTGGCGACTGTGGAGGAGTCGGTGGAGACTGTGGAGGAGTCGGTGGAGACTGTGGCGGAGCCGGTGGAGACTGTGGCGGAGCCGGTGGCGACTGTGGAGGAGTCGGTGGAGACTGTGGAGGAGTCGGTGGAGACTGTGGAGGAGTCGGTGGAGACTGTGGCGGAGCCGGTGGCGACTGTGGAGGAGCCGGTGGCGACTGTGGAGGAGCCGGTGGCGACTGTGGAGGAGCCGGTGCCGACTGTGGTGGAGCCGGTGGCGACTGTGGAGGAGCCGGTGGCGACTGTGGAGGAGCCGGTGGCGACTGTGGAGGAGTCGGTGGCGACTGTGGAGAAGCCGGTGGCAACTGTGGAGGAGCCGGTGGAGACTGTGGAGGAGACACGTGGAAATGATAATGAGACAGCCAAATGACGAGGAAACAGAGCCTACAGGTTCGTAGAGATGAATTGTTAAACATTTACATTTGGAGAAAGTATTTGTCTATGGGAATATATTGTAGTAATAATTTCCAATATATGTAACATTTAGTTTTACACAACACCTCCACTTCCCCAGGGGCAGCGCTTTCCAACCTTGGTCACAAATTATCTACAACATGTTTGATAGGTTACATAGCTGTATAACGTGTGTATTCATTACTCAATGTCACATACTAAAATTAAAAAGCAAAATTAAATGATTTAAGATTTAATACTGTGAGTATACAGGGAAAATGTTACCTGTTCCGGGTACTGGAGCAACAAGGTTGTTAAACACTGCTGTAGTGAAGAGCATGAGAGTCTTCCTCATATTTCACACACTTGCATGAATGTTGCAGTGGCCTATGGAATTTACACAGAACTCTAATCAATAAAGTATTTAAAACTTTCAGTAGAATAAATTCCAGTAATGGAGATAGATAGTATATTAATTTATTATATTTTCATGTCATTAAAAACAAATTTTTACTTTATTTAAAACAGATATTTAAATTAAATTAAATTTTTTATACAGGACACCGAGATCAAACAAGGGTATCCTATTCTAATTTGGAAATCATGATTGCAGTAATTGATAGAGATGAGCGGGTTCGGTTCCTCGGAATCCGAACCCACCCCGAACTTCACCCATTTTACACGGGTCCGAGGCATACTCGGATTCTCCCGTATGGCTCGGTTAACCTGAGCGCGCCCGAACATCATCATCCCGCTGTCGGATTCTCGCGAGATTCAAATTCTATATAAGGAGCCGCGCGTCGCCGCCATTTTTCACTCGTGCATTGGAAAATAAGAATTTACTTACCGATAATTCTATTTCTCGTAGTCCGTAGTGGATGCTGGGGACTCCGTCAGGACCATGGGGAATAGCGGCTCCGCAGGAGACAGGGCACAAAAGTAAAAGCTTTAGGATCAGGTGGTGTGCACTGGCTCCTCCCCCTATGACCCTCCTCCAAGCCTCAGTTAGGATACTGTGCCCGGACGAGCGTACACAATAAGGAAGGATTTTGAATCCCGGGTAAGACTCATACCAGCCACACCAATCACACCGTACAACCTGTGATCTGAACCCAGTTAACAGTATGATAACCGAAAAGAGCCTCTTAAACGAAGGCTCCCAACAATAATAACCCGATTTTTGTAACAATAACTATGTACAAGTATTGCAGACAATCCGCACTTGGGATGGGCGCCCAGCATCCACTACGGACTACGAGAAATAGAATTATCGGTAAGTAAATTCTTATTTTCTCTGACGTCCTCAGTGGATGCTGGGGACTCCGTCAGGACCATGGGGATTATACCAAAGCTCCCAAACGGGCGGGAGAGTGCGGATGACTCTGCAGCACCGAATGAGAGAACTCCAGGTCCTCCTCAGCCAGGGTGTGCCCCTGACCAAGTAGCAGCTCGGCAAAGTTGTAAAGCCGAGACCCCTCGGGCAGCCGCCCAAGATGAGCCCACTTTCCTTGTGGAATGGGCATTTACATATTTTGGCTGTGGCAGTGCTGCCACAGAATGTGCAAGCTGAATTGTACTACACATCCAACTAGCAATCGTCTGCTTAGAAGCAAGAGCACCCAGATTTTTGGGTGCCTACAGGATAACAGCAAGTCAGTTTTCCTGACTCCAGCCGTCCTGGAAACCTATATTTCCAGGGCCCTGACAACATCTAGCAACTTGGAGTCCTCCAAGTCCCTAGTAGTCGCAGGTACCACAATAAACTGGTGCAGGTGAAACGCTGACACCACCTTAGGGAGAAACTGGGGACGAGTCCGCAACTCTGCCCCGTCCGAATGGACAATCAGATATGGGCTTTGTGAGACAAAGCCGCCAATTCTGACACTCGCCTGGCCGAGGCCAGGGCCAACAGCATGGTCACTTTTCATGTGAGATATTTCAAATCCACAGATTTGAGCGGTTTAAACCAATGTGATTTGAGGAATCCCAGAACTACGTTGAGTTCCCACGGTGCCACTGGAGGCACAAAAGGGGGTTGTATATGCAGTACTCCCTTTACAAACTTCTGGACTTCAGGAACTGAAGCCAATTCTTTCTGGAAGAAAATTGACAGGGCCGAAATTTGAACCTTAATGGACCCCAATTTGAGGCCCATAGACACTCCTGTTTTCAGGAAATGCAGGAATCGACCGAGTTGAAATTTCTTCGTGGGGCCTTCCTGGCCTCACACCACGCAACATATTTTCGCCACATGTGGTGATAATGTGCGGTCACCTCCTTCCTGGCTTTGACCAGGGTAGGAATGACCTCTTCCGGAATGCCTTTTTCCCTTAGGATCCGGCGTTCCACCGCCATGCCGTCAAACGCAGCCGCGGTAAGTCTTGGAAACAGACATGGTACTTGCTGAAGCAAGTCCCTTCTTAGCGGCAGAGGTCATGAGTCCTCTGTGAGCATTTCTTGAAGTTCCGGGTACCAAGTCCTTCTTGGCCAATCCGGAGCCACGAGTATAGTTCTTACTTTTCTACGTCTTATAATTCTCAGTACCTTGGGTATGAGAAGCAGAGGAGGGAACCCATACACCGACTGGTACACCCACGGTGTTACCAAAAACGTCCACAGCTATTGCCTGAGGGTCTCTTGACCTGGCGCAATACCTGTCCAGTTTTTTGTTCAGGCGGGACGCCATCATGTCCACCTTTGGTCTTTCCCAACGGTTCACAATCATGTGGAAGACTTCCCGATGAAGTCCCCACTCTCCCGGGTGGAGGTCGTGCCTGCTGAGGAAGTTTGCTTCCCAGTTGTCCACTCCCGGAATGAACACTGCTGACAGTGCTATCACATGATTTTCCGCCCAGCGAAAAATCCTTGCAGTTTCTGCCATTGCCCTCCTGCTTCTTGTGCCGCCCCGTCTGTTTACGTGGGCGACTGCCGTGATGTTGTCCCACTGGATCAATACCGGCTGACCTTGAGGCAGAGGTCTTGCTAAGCTTAGAGCATTGTAAATTGTCCTTAGCTCCAGTATATTTATGTGGAGAGAAGTCTCCAGACTTGATCACACTCCCTGGAAATTTTTTCCCTGTGTGACTGCTCCCCAGCCTCTCAGGCTGGCATCCGTGGTTACCAGGACCCAGTCCTGAATGCCGAATCTGCGGCCCTTTAGTAGATGAGCACTCTGCAGCCACCGCAGAAGAAACACCCTTGTCCTTGGAGACAGGGTTATCCGCTGATGCATCTGAAGATGCGATCCGGACCATTTTTCCAGCAGATCCCACTGAAAAGTTCTTGCGTGAAATCTGCCGAATGGAATCGCTTCGTAAGAAGCCACCATTTTTCCCAGGACCCTTGTGCAATGATGCACTGACACTTTTCCTGGTTTTAGGAGGTTCCTGACTAGCTCGGATAACTCCCTGGCTTTCTTCTCCGGGAGAAACACCCTTTTCTGGACTGTGTCCAGAATCATCCCTAGGAACAGCAGACGTGTCGTCGGAAACAGCTGCGATTTTGGAATATTTAGAATCCACCCGTGCTGTCGTAGAACTACTTGAGATAGTGCTACTCCGACCTCCAACTGTTCTCTGGACCTTGCCCTTATCAGGCGATCGTCCATTTTCTTTGAAGAAGAATCATCATTTCGGCCATTACCTTGGTAAAGACCCGGGGTGCCGTGGACAATCCAAACGGCAGCATCTGAAACTGATAGTGACAGTTCTGTACCACGAACCTGAGGTACCCTTGGTGAGAAGGGCAAATTGGGACATGGAGGTAAGCATCCCTGATGTCCAGTGACACCATATAGTCCCCTTCTTCCTGGTTCGCTATCACTGCTCTGAGTGACTCCATCTTGATTTGAACCTTTGTATGTAAGTGTTCAAATATTTCAGATTTAGAATAGGTCTCACCGAGCCGTCTGGCTTCAGTACCACAATATAGTGTGGAATAATACCCCTTTCCTTGTTGTAGGAGGGGTACTTTGATTATCACCTGCTGGGAATACAGCTTGTGAAATGTTTCCAATACTGCCTCCCTGTCGGAGGGAGACGTTGGTAAAGCAAACTTCAGGAACCTGCGAGGGGGAGACGTCTCGAATTTCCAATCTGTACCCCTGGGATACTACTTGTAGGATCCAGGGGTCCACTTGCGAGTGAGCCCACTGCGTGCTGAAACTCTTGAGACGACCCCCCACCGCACCTGTTTGTACGGCCCCAGCGTTGGAAGGCTTCTGTTCCTGGGAATGGGCTGCCTGCTGCAGTCTTCTTCCCTTACCTCTATCCCTGGGCAGATATGACTGGCCTTTTGCCCGCTTGCCCTTATGGGGACGAAAGGACTGAGGCTGAAAAGACGATGTCTTTTTCTGCTGAGATGTGACTTGGGGTAAAAAAGGTGGATTTTCCAGCTGTTGCCGTGGCCACCAGGTCCGATGGACCGACCCCAAATAACTCCTCCCCTTTATACGGCAATACTTCCATGTGCCGTTTGGAATCTGCATCACCTGACCACTGTCGTGTCCATAAACATCTTCTGGCAGATATGGACATCGCACTTACTCTTGATGCCAGAGTGCAAATATCCCTCTGTGCATCTCGCATATATAGAAATGCATCCTTTAAATGCTCTATGTCACAACTGAGGGCCTGAGCTGACGGGAGGCAGCCTCAGTTGTAGGGGCTGAGATGTACCGGAACCTGGGAGGTTGTATCAGACCCCTGGACATGTAAGTAACATGAATAATAACTGCCCGAAGGCGTGACCACGACAACTTGGATAAAAGTCAATGATGTTTATTATGACAACTCCGCAACACAGCAGCAGTAAAAGAAAACGTAAAAGTCAGCAAAGAATAAATACAGTTCCTGGGTACTACAGGATGGCAGGAGCCACAGGGCACTGGTAGTGTGAGATAGTTCTTATGATCTTCTAGATGGAAAGTCCTTACCAGGCCCGACTGTAGCAATGGAGATAACCCAGGATTGTGCCAGCTGGTGTTCCAGGAAAAGCTGGGTTGCTGAAGATAAAACAGCTGCTGTGGATACTGGCTGGAACCAGACTGTTGTTAGCACGGAGTGGATACTGGCTGGAACCAGTTAAATAATAAATGAACTTGGGAGCGATGAAATATGAACTGAAATGTAGAACTTGAGAGCGGAGAAATAATAATACCGGTGGAGAGTGGTAAAGTGTAGAAAGGACACCGGCCCTTTAAGGGAAGCTGTACTCTGCTGGAAGCTGAGCTGGAAGCAGGTAATGTTGTAGCTGGAAACAGATGAATCCACAATGGATTGGAGAGTCAGGCTACACCGCAGGTGGAATGCTGGTGCGGGTCTCTATGGTGGAAGTCTTGAGACAGGAGCTGGAACCTGGAAGACAATCACAGGAGAGAGACAAACAGGAACTAGGTTTGACAACCAAAGCACTGACGCCTTCCTTGCTCAGGCACAGTGTATTTATACCTGCAGCAAGGAAGGGATTGGCTAGGCAATTATGCAGATTATCAATACTGAGAACAGATTGGTGGAAATGATCAGCTGACAGAATCCAAGATGGCTGCGCCCATGCAGACACTTGGAGGGAAGTTTGGTTTGTAATCCATGTGGTAATGAAAACAGTAATGGCGGCGCCGGCCACCGGAGACAGGAGGCGCCAGGCTGACAGATGCACATCCAACCACGCGGACACAGCGGAGGCCGCGGCTGACGTAATCGCCACTCAGACACTCTGCATGCAGAAGTTCAGGGACGGCGGCGGAGGCCGCGGGAGACGCCATGCCAGGTGCAATATGGCGTTTACTGTGACAGCGTCCCAGAGTGACAGGAGAGGATACAGGAATGTACACATCAGGATAACAGATGGGATCCGGTCCTGGAGCGCTGAGCCAGCCTTAGGAGGCATCTGATGGGTAAGAAATGGCGTCCAGATACCCGGATCGTGACACTCTATAGTCAATAAAATACTGTCCCTGTCAAGGGTATCAATATTTTCAGTCAGGGAATCCGACCAAGCCACCCCAGCGCTGCCCATCCAGGCTGAGGCGATCGCTGGTCGCAGTATAACACCAGTATGTGTGTATATACTTTTTAGGATATTTTCCAGCCTCCTATCAGTTGGCTCCTTGAGGGCGGCCGTATCTGGAGACGGTAACGCCACTTGTTTTGATAAGCGTGTGAGCGCCTTATCCACCCTAAGGGGTGTTTCCCAACGCGCCATAACTTCTGGCGGGAAAGGGTATACCGCCAATAATTTTCTATCGGGGGAAACCCACGCATCATCACACACTTCATTTAATTTATCTGATTCAGGAAAAACCACAGGTAGTTTTTTCACACTCCACATAATACCCTTTTTTGTGGTACTTGTAGTATCAGAAATATGTAACACCTCCTTCATTGCCCTTAACAAGTAACGTGTGGCCCTAAAGGAAAATACGTTTGTTTCTTCACCGTCGACACTGGAGTCAGTGTCCGTGTCTGTGTCTGTGTCGACCGACTGAGGTAAAAGGACGTTTTAACGCCCCTGACGGTGTTTGAGACGCCTGGACAGGTACTAATTGGTTTGCCGGCCGTCTCATGTCGTCAACCGACCTTGCAGCGTGTTGACATTATCACGTAATTCCTTAAATAAGCCATCCATTCCGGTGTCGACTCCCTAGAGAGTGACATCATCATTACAGGCAATTGCTCCGCCTCCTCACCAACATCGTCCTCATACATGTCGACACACACGTACCGACACACAGCACACACACAGGGAATGCTCTGATAGAGGACAGGACCCCACTAGCCCTTTGGAGAGACAGAGGGAGAGTTTGCCAGCACACACCAAAACGCTATAATTATACAGGGACAACCTTTATATAAGTGTTTTTCCCTTATAGCATCTTAATATATATAATCATATCGCCAAATAAGTGCCCCCCCTCTCTGTTTTAACCCTGTTTCTGTAGTGCAGTGCAGGGGAGAGCCTGGGAGCCTTCCCACCAGCATTTCTGTGAGGGAAAATGGCGCTGTGTGCTGAGGAGAATAGGCCCCGCCCCCTTTTCGGCGGGCTTCTTCTCCCGTTTTTCTGAGACCTGGCAGGGGTTAAATACATCCATATAGCCCCAGGGGCTATATGTGATGTATCTTTTAGCCAGTATAGGTATTTCATTGCTGCCCAGGGCGCCCCCCCCAGCGCCCTGCACCCTCAGTGACCGCTGGTGTGAAGTGTGCTGACAACAATGGCGCACAGCTGCAGTGCTGTGCGCTACCTCATGAAGACTGAAAAGTCTTCTGCCGCCGGTTTCTGGACCTCTTCACTCTTCGGCATCTGCAAGGGGGTCGGCGGCGCGGCTCTGGGACCGGACTCCATGGCTGGGCCTGTGTTCGATCCCTCTGGAGCTAATGGTGTCCAGTAGCCTAAGAAGCCAATCCATCCTGCACGCAGGTGAGTTCACTTCTCTCCCCTAAGTCCCTCGTTGCAGTGATCCTGTTGCCAGCAGGACTCACTGAAAATAAAAAACCTAACAAAACTTTTACTCTAAGCAGCTCTTTAGGAGAGCCACCTAGATTGCACCCTTCTCGGCCGGGCACAAAAATCTAACTGAGGCTTGGAGGAGGGTCATAGGGGGAGGAGCCAGTGCACACCACCTGATCCTAAAGCTTTTACTTTTGTGCCCTGTCTCCTGCGGAGCCGCTATTCCCCATGGTCCTGACGGAGTCCCCAGCATCCACTTAGGACGTCAGAGAAATTATAGTGAGAGGACGTGGCTGGCGTCCTCTCACTTTGTTTCAGGGGGCTGCATATCTTTATTTTGGGGACCAGCAGTATTATAGGAGGAGTACAGTGCAGAGTTTTGCTACCAGTGACCACCAGTATTATACGTTGTCTGCCTGAAAAATGCTCCATATCTGTGCTCAGTGTGCTGCATACAGTATATCTGTGCTCACACTGCTTTATTGTGGGGACTGGGGACCAGCAGTATTATATAGGAGGAGGACAGTGCAGAGTTTTGCTGACCAGTGACCACCAGTATTATACGTTCTCTGCCTGAAAAACGCTCCATATCTGTGCTGCATTGTAGTATATAGTAGGAGGACAGTGCAGAATTTTGCTGACCAGTATAACTATATATATATAGCAGTACGGTACAGTAGTCCACTGCTCTACCTACCTCTGTGTCGTCAAGTATACTATCCCATCCATACCTGTGGTGCATTTCAGTTTTGCACAGTTTGCTGACCACCAGTATATAATATATAGCAGTATGGTACAGTAGTCCACTGCTCTACCTACCTCTGTGTCGTCAAGTATACTATCCATCCATACCTGTGGTGCATTTCAGTTTTGCACAGTTTGCTGACCACCAGTATATAATATATAGCAGTACGGTACAGTAGTCCACTGCTCTACTTACCTCTGTGTCGTCAAGTATACTATCCATCCATACCTGTGGTGCATTTCAGTTTTGCACAGTTTGCTGACCACCAGTATATAATATATAGCAGTACGGTACAGTAGTCCACTGCTCTACCTACCTCTGTGTCGTCAAGTATACTATCCATCCATACCTGTGGTGCATTTCAGTTTTGCACAGTTTGCTGACCACCAGTATATAATATATAGCATTACGGTACATTAGGCCACTGCTCTACCTACCTCTGTGTCGTCAAGTATACTATCCATCCATACCTGTGGTGTATTTAAGTTTTGCACAGTTTGCTGACCACCAGTATATAATATATAGCAGTACGGTACAGTAGTCCACTGCTCTACCTACCTCTGTGTCGTCAAGTATACTATCCATCCATACCTGTGGTGCATTTCAGTTTTGCACAGTTTGCTGACCACCAGTATATAATATATAGCATTACGGTACATTAGGCCACTGCTCTACCTACCTCTGTGTCGTCAAGTATACTATCCATCCATACCTGTGGTGCATTTCAGTTGTGCGCAGTATATATAGTAGTAGGCCATTGCTATTGATACTGGCATATAATTCCACAAATTAAAAAATGGAGAACAAAAATGTGGAGGGTAAAATATGGAAAGATCAAGATCCACTTCCACCTCGTGCTGAAGCTGCTGCCACTAGTCATGGCCGAGACGATGAAATGCCATCAACGTCGTCTGCCAAGGCCGATGCCCAATGTCATAGTAGAGAGCATGTAAAATCCAAAAAACAAAAGTTCAGTAAAATGACCCAAAAATCAAAATTAAAAGCGTCTGAGGAGAAGCGTAAACTTGCCAATGTGCCATTTACGACACGGAGTGGCAAGGAACGACTGAGGCCCTGGCCTATGTTCATGGCTAGTGGTTCAGCTTTACATGAGGATGGAAGCACTCATCCTCTCGCTAGAAAACTGCAGTGCCACTCCTAGATGGGCCAGGTGTTTGTGTCGGCCACTTGTGTCGCTTAGCTTAGCCATCCAGCGACCTTGGTGCACCTCTTTTTTTTTTTTGCATCATGTGCTGTTTGGGGACTATTTTTTAAATCTGCCATCCTGTCTGACACTGCAGTGCCACTCCTAGATGTGCCAGGTGTTTGTGTCGGCCACTTGGGTCGCTTAGCTTAGTCACACAGCTACCTCATTGCGCCTCTTTTTTTCTTTGCTTCATGTGCTGTTTGGGGACTATTTTTTTAAGTGCCATCCTGCCTGACACTGCAGTGCCACTCCTAGATGGGCCAGGTGTTTGTGTCGGCCACTTCGGGTCGCTTAGCTTAGTCACACAGCAACCTCATTGCACCTCTTTTTTTCTTTGCATCATGTGCTGTTTGGGGACTATTTTTTAAATCTGCCATCCTGTCTGACACTGCAGTGCCACTCCTAGATGGGCCAGGTGTTTGTGTCGGCCACTTGGGTCGCTTAGCTTAGTAACACAGCTACCTCATTGCGCCTCTTTTTTTCTTTGATTCATGTGCTGTTTGGGGACTATTTTTTTGAAGTGCCATCCTGCCTGACACTGCAGTGCCACTCCTAGATGGGCCAGGTGTTTGTGTCGGCCACTTGGGTCGCTTAGCTTAGTCACACAGCTACCTCATTGCGCCTCTTTTTTTCTTTGCATCATGTGCTGTTTGCGGACTATTTTTTTGAAGTGCCATCCTGCCTGACACTGCAGTGCCACTCCTAGATGGGCCAGGTATTTGTGTCGGCCACTTGGGTCGCTTAGCTTAGTCATCCAGCGACCTCGGTGCAAATTTTAGGACTAAAAATAATATTGTGAGGTGTGAGGTGTTCAGAATAGACTGAAAATTAGTGGAAATTATGGTTATTGAGGTTAATAATACTATGGGATCAAAATGACCCCCAAATTCTACGATTTAAGCTGTTTTTGAGGGTTTTTTGTAAAAAAACACCCGAATCCAAAACACACCCGAATCCGACAAAAAATTTTCAGGAAGGTTTTGCCAAAACGCGTCCGAATCCAAAACACGGGCGCGGAACCGAATCCAAAACACAAAACCCGAAAAATTTCCGGTGCACATCACTAGTAATTGATCTTATGGAGCAAAGACGTTTAGAAGATTTCCAAAGGTTTGAGAATCGGCTAGACCATATACAACAGACCATGGAGCGGATACGGACAATGCAAATAGCACAAAGCAATTCATTGGTTACTATTGCTTCCGTCTATGACCAGCTTGCAGCTAATCAAGCAGTTATTTCTTTGCATTGCCAACAAATCATGCAGACTCTGCACCATATGGGGGTATAGCAGTATGAGTCGGTGAACAACACTCGATTGATGTCAACTGCACTACATCTGCTGAGTGAAGGAGGGCGAAGAATGCATAATACCGTAACTCCACCATATGCACCAAACATAGAACATGCACCATACCAATATGGCCATGGAACAGAACACCCTGAGTCTACATTTATTTCCGGATCACCACAAAGCTCTGCATACAATGAGATTTTGGAACTACGTGCGCATCTTGCATATGCTAATTGGCAACTACAAAGATATGAAGAACAGGGTGAGCTAAGAAGTGGACAACCAAGACCAGGTGAGGGCGAGACAAGACCTGGACAAGAGGAGCCAAGACCTGGACAGAACGAGCCAAGACCAGGACAAGAGGATCAAAGACATGGACTGAAGGAGTAGACAATAAAAGAGTAGGTTGAAAGTACTCCACAACCCATCTTAAATGTAAATATTTTATTTTAAATTAAAATTAAAATAGAATATTAATGTGTAAATTAATTAGTTTTGATTTAGAAATAAATCTTGTAAAGAGAGAGAGTTGAGATAGTGAGAGACATTTTTAATAATAGATGAAATCTAATATGTTCTAACATAGATGACGTCTTGATTTTTACCTTTCAGCCAAGAACTCCACAGACATGACCACATATAGAGGGACTGAGGGACTCACATTGATGTCTCCAATGGTCCAGCCTTCCAAAGGGACAGGCTCTATAAATTAAAGAGGATGGTATAGGGCTCGTTGGCGTGCATCAAATGGTAAGCTGCAGCTGAAAGCTATGTTTTCATATCTGTGTTTAGGATTTGATACTTAGGGTTATCAGGCGGAGATCAGGAGGCGAGTTGTATTGTATAGAGACAGCCAGGGCAATTGATTGTGGTCTACCACTGCTAACGTCTTACTTTTTTCCTTTCAGCCAAGACCTCAACACCCATGACCGCATGTAGTGAGAAAGAATGACTTACACTGATGTCTAAAATGGTCCAGCCTTCCAAAGGGACAGTCTCTATTAATTAAAGAGCCTGGCATAGGGATCATCGGTGTGCATCAAACGGTAAGTAGACACTGAAAGCTAGGGATAAAACACATCATAAATTAATAATAAATTATGGTTTATAGAACAGTATATGGTCATGTGTTATTAGAAAAGGATAATTATAGATTTTGGATAAGATGAAGTATAAAAAATAGATTAGTGGACCAATGAAATGTTTAATTTCAAAAGTAAGAAGAGGGTGACTAAATTTTAAGTTTACATACTAGTTTTGTTTGTTGTAAGATAGTACAATATGTTCTTTATATTAAATTATATGTATCATTATTTAGGGCTAGTAGGGAGGAAATGGGTAAACAAATGATAAAATGTGTCGATTCCTTACATTTAAATGTTATTTTATATATTTATTTTCAGCACTATCACCATCTTTCATGGGAGGAACACTATACCGACGGATAATTCAGCATGATTAATTACGTTCTCCTGCCATAACGATAATTGCATCATGAAAATAAATTTGAAACAATATACAATAAAATAAACAAATAAAAATAAAGTTGATATATTTTTTCATATTACTGTTCTTGTTTAAAAATTTAATTTTGACTATTTGTAACATAAAAAAAAAATTGGATAAATACTTTATTATGTAAGGGACATTTTAGCCTCTCTCCCGAGCAGCAGCAATTACAGGTTTACATCCGGTACTGGATTAAGGACTTCAGGACAGAATGCAGGACAGCAACATTTCATTGTTATTCATTAAGCACATACATGCAGGTACACTCCCATACATACTGTAATATCTATATATTGTTATTCATTAAGCACATACATGCAGGTACACTCCCATACATACTGTAATATCTATATATTTTTATTTATTATTGGCGGAAATAAAAGCTTTGAAGTAAAATGATGGGAAATCAAATATGCTCACTGATGCAAATAAGCAATGATAAGCTAACTGAACACCTACAAAACTAAAATATAAGGTAAGCTATTGATAATAACACTACGACACATTGTGGTTCTGGTGAACGATTGTCATGATGCCAGTAGTCAACTGATGGACCCCGGTATCACAACAATCAATATGCAGACAGGGTATGGGTTAATTATTTTGAAATTAAATGGCAAATAAGTTATACGGGCTTTATGTCGACAATACTTAGGTTGACACAGTAACTAACACGTTCTTCAATAGTGGGTAGGACTAAGTCATTGTGGGTGGTATGTAGTGTTAGGTTAGCGTAGCTTACACACTACTTAAATTTATATATTGCCAATTCTTTTTTTTTCCAAAATTTTTTATTGACCAGTGTGGTAACAACAGAACAGAGTGAAGTCACCATGCATTACATAACCATATTAGTTTAGATATATAATAACAATAATTATACTCCATGTAAGCCCTAAACAGTAGCAGAATTGAACATTAGAGGAAATATACAAATATCAAAACAGCAATTGATAAAACTATAGAAATAAACCAGAGACTTGAGATCAGAAGGGGCCACAGAATCGAGGGTTTCTAGCAAGTACCATTTAGTATCTTTAAAACATCTTCGCAGAGCCTCCCTTGTAACCGGGGGGAGGGTCCGGACATAGGGTTACCAAATCTGAAAGTATTTTTCAGTCAGTTTGTCCTTCTGTAAAGCAGTATTGGTCCAGTCTAGGTGGAATAGATGAGAGACCCTAGGGTGTAGTAGTGAGATAGGAATAGGATCAGTGGCGATCCATTGGGAAAGTATCGTCTTTTTAGTGGCAGCCGCCAGTTTAATTAATAAAATACGTTGCCCCCTGAACAGTCTGGTAGTAGATGGTTTCGGGAATATACCCCAGAATGCCCACGTCTTAGTGATAGTAAATTGTAACTGTAGATCTGTCGTGATGTAGAATTGGAGTGCCTGCCAAAGTGTACGTACCTTAGGACAGGACCACAGACAGTGGGGGTCATTCCGAGTTGTTCACTCGGTAAATTTCTTCGCATCGCAGCGATTTTCCGCTTATTGCGCATGCGCAATGTTCGCACTGCGACTGCGCCAAGTAAATTTGCTATGCAGTTAGGAAATTTACTCACGGCATTACGAGGTTTTTTCTTCGTTCTGGTGATCGTAATGTGATTGACAGGAAGTGGGTGTTTCTGGGCGGAAACTGGCCGTTTTATGGGAGTGTGTGAAAAAACGCTACCGTTTCTGGGAAAAACGCGGGAGTGGCTGGAGAAACGGGGGAGTGTCTGGGCGAACGCTGGGTGTGTTTGTGACGTCAAACCAGGAACGACAAGCACTGAACTGATCGCACTGGCAGAGTAAGTCTCGAGCTACTCAGAAACTGCACAGAGAAGTCTTTTCGCAATATTGCGATTCTTTCGTTCGCAATTTTGATAAGCTAAGATTCACTCCCAGTAGGCGGCGGCTTAGCGTGTGCAATACTGCTAAAAGCAGCTTGCGAGCGAACAACTCGGAATGACCCCCCCGTGTACAAGATCTGCTTCTGGAGCATTGCACGTAAAACAGTGAGAGGAAGAGGCAGCTCCGATAAGATGTCGTAACTTGGGGGTGACATATGCTCTATGTAGAATTTTCTGGTGCATTTCTGAGTATGAGACTGAGCCTAATGTTTTATCTAAATAGGCATTGCCTCCATATTGCCAATTCTTAAACCTAGACATTACTTAAAATAGTTACTTTTGTTATGTCAGTGGTCAGCACAACAAATTTTTTTCAAAGTAGTGTACGTACAGCATCAGTCTTATGAACGCTGGCACCAAATAAAAAATTATTATGTCTAAAGAACAATAGCAGAAGATTTCAACCTTTTTTACATAGTGGAATTTGAAGCTACAGACATTTAACATACTTAGCTCTCTTATGTACTGAGCATAGAGAAGACATAAACTGGAAGGTGATAATGCACAAGAGAAGAAGTGAATAGCTGTATTTTATAAAAGGAAGACTTTGACTTCACAATTAGGAGCTGATTGATAGTTGCGTTATCTTACAGTTTAGCACTTCTACATTCTTATTTCATGTGGGACAAAGTGAACCATTTATTCATGTTCAAAAAAGTGATAAACAGTGTACCTGTGCTAGATATCGGATACTGGCGAGGTGTGCTGCTGCTGCCAATTGAAGTTTGACAGGACTACCTGCCTACATCAATACATTTAGGACATATAGACCTGGAAACTTTAAAAAGGAATGTGTTAGCTAAAACGGGGGTAAAGGGGTGGCGTAAAGGAATACAACCATAAGAACTGATAGCTGTAAAAATTAGTGATGTGCACCGGACATTTTTCGGGTTTTGTGTTTTGGTTTTGGATTCGGTTCCGCGGCCGTGTGTTGGATTCGGACGCGTTTTGGCAAAACCTCACCGAAAATTTTTTGTTGGATTCGGGTGTGTTTTGGATTCGGGTGTTTTTTACAAAATACCCTAAAAAACAGCTTAAGTCATAGAATTTGGGGGTCATTTTGATCCCATAGTATTATTAACCTCAATAACCATAATTTCCACTCATTTCCAGTCTATTCTGAACACCTCACAATATTATTTTTAGTCCTAAAATTTGCACCGAGGTCGCTGGATGGCTAAGCTAAGTGACACAAGTGGCCGACACAAACACCTGGCCCATCTAGGAGTGGCACTGCAGTGTCAGGCAGGATGGCACTTCAAAAAAATTGTCCCCAAACAGCACATGATGCAAAGAAAAATTAAAGAAAAAAGAGGTGCAAGATGGAATTGTCCTTGGGCCCTCCCACCCACCCTTATGTTGTATAAACAGGACATGCACACTTTAACGAACCCATCATTTCAGTGACAGGGTCTGCCACATGACTGTGACTGAAATGACTGGTTGGTTTGGGCCCCCACCAAAAAAAGAAGCAATCAATCTCTCCTTGCACAAACTGGCTCTACAGAGGCAAGATGTCCACCTCATCATCATCCGATTCCTCACCCCTTTCACCGATTGCTGACAAGGTGAGCGGCTGCACTAAACACTCTTTCGGAGTACACACTGGAGGGTGGGCAACTTAGGTAGAATAAAGCCAGTTTGTGCAAGGGCCTCCAAATTGACTCTTTTTCCTGCCAGTATACGTACGGACTGTCTGACGTGCCTACTTGGATGCGGTCACTCATATAATCCTCCACCATTCTTTCAATGGTGAGAGAATCATATGAAGTGACAGTAGACGACATGTCAGTAATCGTTGGCAGGTCCTTCAGTCCGGACCAGATGTCAGCACTCGCTCCAGACTGCCCTGCATCACCGCCAGCGGGTGGGCTCGGAATTCTTAGCTTTTTCCTGCACCCCCAGTTGCGGGAGAATGTGAAGGAGGAGATGTTGACGGGTCACGTTCCGCTTGACTTGACAATTTTCTCACCAGCAGGTCTTTGAACCTCTGCAGACTTGTGTCTGCTGGAAAGAGAGATACAACGTAGGTTTTAAATCTAGGATCGAGCACGGTGGCCAAAATGTAGTGCTCTGATTTCAACAGATTGACCACCCGTGAATCCTGGTTAAGCGAATTAAGGGCTCCATCTACAAGTCCCACATGCCTAGCGGAATCGCTCTGTTTTAACTCCTCCTTCAATGTCTCCAGCTTCTTCTGCAAAAGCCTGATGAGGGGAATGACCTGACTCAGGCTGGCAGTGCCTGAACTGACTTCACGTGTGGCAAGTTCAAAGGGTTGCAGAACCTTGCACAACGTTGAAATCATTCTCCACTGCGCTTGAGTCAGGTGCATTCCCCCTCCTTTGCCTATATCGTGGCCAGATGTATAGGCTTGAATGGCCTTTTGCTGCTCCTCCATCCTCTGAAGCATATAGAGGGTTGAATTCCACCTCGTTACCACCTCTTGCTTCAGATGATGGCAGGGCAGGTTCAGGACTGTTTGGTGGTGCTCCAGTCTTCTGTACGCGGTGGCTGAATGCCGAAAGTGGCCCGCAATTCTTCTGGCCACCGACAGCATCTCTTGCACGCCCCTGTCGTTTTTTAAATAATTCTGCACCACCAAATTCAATGTATGTGCAAAACACGGGACGTGCTGGAATTTGCCCAGATGTAATGCACGCACAATATTGCTGGCGTTGTCCGATGTCACAAATCCCCAGGAGAGTCCAATTGGGGTAAGCCATTCTGCGATGATCTTCCTCAGTTTCCGTAAGAGGTTGTCAGCTGTGTGCCTCTTCTGGAAAGCGGTGATACAAAGCGTAGCCTGCCTAGGAACGAGTTGGCGTTTGCGAGATGCTGCTACTGGTGCCGCCGCTGCTGTTCTTGCTGCGGGAGGCAATACATCTACCCAGTGGGCTGTCACAGTCATATAGTCCTGAGTCTGCCCTGCTCCACTTGTCCACATGTCCGTGGTTAAGTGGACATTGGGTACAACTGCATTTTTTAGGACACTGGTGACTCTTTTTCTGAGGTCTGTGTACATTTTCGGTATCGCCTGCCTAGAGAAATGGAACCTAGATGGTATTTGGTACCGGGGACACAGTACCTCAATCAAGTCTCTAGTTGCCTCTGAATTAACGGTGGATACCGGAACCACGTTTCTCACCGCCCAGGCTGCCAAGGCCTGAGTTATCTGCTTTGCAGCAGGATGACTGCTGTGATATTTCATCTTCCTCGCAAAGGACTGTTGGACAGTCAATTGCTTACTGGAAGTAGTACAAGTGGTCTTCCGACTTCCCCTCTGGGATGACGATCGACTCCCAGCAGCTACAACAGCAGCGCCAGCAGCAGTAGGCGTTACACTCAAGGATGCATCGGAGGAATCCCAGGCAGGAGAGGACTCGTCAGACTTGCCAGTGACATGGCCTGCAGGACTATTGGCTTTCCTGGGTAAGAAGGAAATTGACACTGAGGGAGTTGGTGGTGTGGTTTGCAGGAGCTTGGTTACAAGAGGAAGGGATTTAGTGGTCAGTGGACTGCTTCCGCTGTCACCCAAAATTTTTGAACTTGTCACTGACTTATGATGAATGCGCTGCAGGTGACGTATAAGGGAGGATGTTCCGAGGTGGTTAACGTCCTTACCCCTACTTATTACAGCTTGACAAAGGCAACACACGGCTTGACACCTGTTGTCCGCATTTGTGTTGAAATAATTCCATACCGAAGAGCAGATTTTTTTTGTATTTTGACCAGGCATGTCAATGGCCATATTCGTCCCACGGACAACAGGTGTCTCCCCGGGTGCCTGACTTAAACAAACCACCTCACCATCAGAATCCTCCTTGTCAATTTCCTCCCCAGCGCCAGCAACACCCATATCCTCATCCTGGTGTACTTCAACAGTGACATCTTCAATTTGACTATCAGGAACTGGACTGCGGGTGCTCCTTCCAGCACTTGCAGGGGGCGTGCAAATGGTGGAAGGCGCAAGCTCTTCCCGTCCAGTGTTGGGAAGGTCAGGCATCGCAACCGACACAATTGGACTCTCCTTGGGGATTTGTGATTTCGAAGAATGCACAGTTCTTTGCTGTGCTTTTGCCAGCTTAAGTCTTTACATTTTTCTAGCGAGAGGATGAGTGCTTCCATCCTCATGTGAATCTGAACCACTAGCCATGAACATAGGCCAGGGCCTCAGCCGTTCCTTGCCACTCCGTGTCGTAAATGGCATATTGGCAAGTTTACGCTTCTCATCAGATGCTTTCAATTTTGATTTTTGGCTCATTTTACTGAACTTTTGTTTTCTGGATTTTACATGCTCTCTACTATGACATTGGGCATCGGCCTTGGCAGACGACGTTGATGGCATTTCATCGTCTCGGCCATGACTAGTGGCAGCAGCTTCAGCACGAGGTGGAAGTGGATCTTGATCTTTCCCTATTTTAACCTCCACATTTTTGTTCTCCATTTTTTAATGTGTGGAATTATATGACAGTATCAATAGCAATGGCCTACTACTATATATACTGCGCACAACTGAAATGCACCACAGGTATGGATGGATAGTATACTTGATGACACAGAGGTAGGTAGAGCAGTGGCCTTCCGTACCATACTGCTATATATACTGGTGGTCACTGTCAGCAAACTGCAAAACTAAAATGCACCACAGGTATAGAATCTAGATGGATAGTATACTTAATGACGACACAGAGGTAGGTACAGCAGTGGCCTTCCGTACCGTACTGCTATATATAGTATACTGGTGGTCACTGTGTCAGCAAACTGCAAAACTAAAATGCACCACAGGTATAGAATGTAGATAGATAGTATACTTAATGACAACACAGAGGTAGGTACAGCAGTGGCCTTCCGTACCATACTACTATATATAGTATACTGGTGGTCACTGTATCAGCAAACTGCAAAACTAAAATGCACCACAGGTATAGAATGTAGATGGATAGTATACTTAATGACGACACAGAGGTAGGTACAGCAGTGGCCTTCCGTACCGTACTGCTAGTATACTGGTGGTCACTGTGTCAGCAAACTGCAAAACTAAAATGCACCACAGGTATAGAATGTAGATGGATAGTATACTTAATGACGACACAGAAGTAGGTACAGCAGTGGCCTTCCGTACCGTACTGCTATATATACTGGTGGTCACTGTGTCAGCAAACTGCAAAACTAAAATGCACCACAGGTATAGAATGTAGATGGATAGTATACTTAATGACGACACAGAGGTAGGTACAGCAGTGGCCTTCTGTACCGTACTGCTATATATACTGGTGGTCACTGTGTCAGCAAACTGCACAACTGAAATGCACCACAGGTATAGAATCTAGATGGATAGTATACTTAATGACGACACAGAGGTAGGTACAGCAGTGGCCTACTGTACCGTAATGCTATATATTATATACTGGTGGTCACTGGTCAGCAAAACTCTGCACTGTACTCCTCCTATATAATATTATACTGGTGGTCCCCAGTCCCCACAATAAAGCAGCACACTGAGCACAGATATGGAGTGTTTTTCAGGCAGACAACGTATACTGGTGGTCACTGATCAGCAAAACGCTTGGGGTATGCCCAGCATGGGTTATAGCTAACTTTGGGCACATCCAGGGGCAAGTGAAGGGGCGTAATAGTTTACATGGTAGAGAAAGCTTTAGCCTTTAGGTGCAGCCATTTTATACATGATGAATACGCAGTGTTAAACGGGTGGTTTGTGGTGGTGGTGGGGTGGTAGTCACAAAAGATTTGTCTATGTAAATGGTGAATTGAAAAATATTATGGATTGTAAGTATCGGTATAGTGTTCGGCGGTATACCTCTTGTGACTCTATTAATGTTAGCGCTGTTCATCAATATTATATAACAAGGTTTGTATAGATGGGATGAAGAGGCGCGCCTCGGTCTGGGCGTCTATAATTTGTGGGTAGGGGGTCAGGCAGGAGAGGGGGTGCAGAGCTGGGATTGGGGGTGCCTATCCCTTCAGGTATATGACTGCAGGGTGGACGTTGGTCCTTGCATTTTCTGTAACGCTATGAGGGATTGAAGGACAGGCTGGGAGCTGTAGTGCCATGGCTTAAAGTAGCGGCGGGGGTTGAGCTATTGACGGGGACCGTCTTAAAGTAGACCTGTAAGTATAGATGGGATCATGCGGTCTGGGCTATAGAATTAGCGGGTAATGGGTATGTACATGTAGTTTGTCGATGTTCTTATTGTCGACCTATTCTGTTTCAATGTAAGGTGTGCCGGACATGTAGTTTGTCGATGTTCTTATTGTCGACCTATTCTGTTTCGATGTAAGGTGTGCCGGACATGTAGTTTGTCGATGTTCTTATTTATTTATTTATTACCAGTTATTTATATAGCACACACATATTCCGCAGCGCTG
Organism: Pseudophryne corroboree; assembly: GCF_028390025.1. Taxonomy (NCBI): domain Eukaryota; kingdom Metazoa; phylum Chordata; class Amphibia; order Anura; family Myobatrachidae; genus Pseudophryne; species Pseudophryne corroboree. The sequence continues at coordinate 4,864,807 of NC_086444.1, forward strand.
TACAGAGAATATTTGCCCATTCACATCAGTCCCTGCCCCAGTGGAGCTTGCAATCTATATTCCCTACCACATGTACACAGACACATTCATACTAGTGTTAATTTTGTTGGGAGCCAATTAACCTATCAGTATATTTTTGGATTGTGGGAGGAAACCGGAGTACCCGGAGGAAACCCACGCAAGTACGGGGAGAATATACAAACTCCACACAGTTAGGGCCATGGTGGGAATCGAACCCATGACCTCAGTGCTGTGAGGCAGTAATGCTAACCATTACACCATCCGTACTGCCCCAATGTTCTTATTGTCGACCTATTCTGTTTCAATGTAAGGTGTGCCGGACATGTAGTTTGTCGATCCATTAACATGTAGATGTATAATTACAGCATGTCTAGTTTTAATATGTCGATATTATATACCTGTCTATATTAATAATTTGATATAGGTCATGTCTATATATTGCATTGTTCGACATTCATCATTTCTACCTTCAGTTACTGTCAATGTAAAATGTGCCGAACTAAAAGCTCTGCCGAACTACTGTTGTAGATACAATGATTGTCGATGTACTTCCGTCCGATTTTACATACCACACCCGGTAACAGAAGCTGTTTGATGTGTGACATCACTGCCAAGAATTTTACTACCTTCGACTGCAGTAAGGTAGAGGTGCTGAGACAATGAAGAGACTGAAATATTACATTTTTTGACAAGGTCTGAGGTAATGAAGTTCCCTGGTGCCCCAGAGTCCACCAGAACAGAGACGTGATAGGAACCCGCTGGAGTCACAATGGTAACTGGAAGTACTAAGTCAGGAGAAGGAGGAGACTTTATTAAATGGCCTAACCTGACTCCCCCATTGCAGGTTAGGGCTTGTTGTTTTCCCGGACGCTCAGGACAGAACCCGATAAAGTGACCGGATGCGGCACAATACAAACACAATTTCTCTTCTTGCCTCCTGGATCGTTCTTCCGGTGAGAGCCTAGATCTACCTGTTTGCTTAGGTTCTTCTGTACTACCAGACACTGGACGATGCAGAGGCGGGGAAGAGACTCTGGAGAAAACTTTTTCCTGCCGCTCTAGACCTCTCTCTCTGAGACGTAGGTCTATTTTAACACACAGGGAGATGAAATCTTCTAACTGAACTGGAAGATCACGGGTAGCCAACTCGTCCTTAATGCGATCCGAAACTCCTAGCCAGAAAGCAGCAGTTAGTGCTTCATTGTTCCACTGTAATTCGGAAGCAAAGGTCTGGAATTGGACTACAAATTGTCCCATGGGACGGGAGCCTTGTTTAATACGGAGTATCTCTGTAGAGGCAGACTCTGCTCGACCTGTTTCGTCGAATATGCGTCTGAATGCGGAAACAAATTTGACGTAATCAGTGAGTAAAGGGTCAGACCTTTCCCACAGTGGTGATACCCAACTTAAAGCTGAACCAGTTAGCAGGGAGACAATGTAAGCTATCTTGGTCCCAGCAGAAGGGAAATTCTGTGGTTGTAGTTCAAATTGGATGTCACACTGATTGAGAAATCCTCTACAGAGCTCGGGGTTGCCATCATATTTATTAGGAGCAGGAAGCTGTAAGTGAGAGACAGACACAGAAGAATGAGCAGCTGGTGGAGTGGACACTACAGGGGCAGGTGACCTGAGTGACTGCTGGAGGGCATTCAAGTGAGTGGACACTTCCTGTAGGTAGGTAGTGACTTGCTGCTGTGTGGCTTCCTGTGTCTGTATTCATGAAATAACTTCCTGAAGAGTCACTGGGCCCACACTGTGGTGATGTGCCGAGTCCATCGGCCTTGAACAATCTGTCAGGGGCTGGTCTGATTGTGTTCCCGGTAATGACCTGGGTGAGCCAGTGGAGGGCGCAGGGAGGCAGAAGTTAGGTGGCTGAGATATGGACAAGTCATATGCTGGAGCACTCTAGAAGATTACACAGTGAGCACAGAGAATTGGCGAGACCTGAAGCAGAGGCGCGGAGTCTAACTCGCCAGGGGTTTTCGCCAGTGACCCCCACCAGGGGATATGGTCTTCGCTGCGCCTGACGGGCAGGTCACAGCCCTCTGCTCAGGTTCCTATGTGGAGTCTGTGAGACACTCGGGTATACAGGGATGCGTATTACTGGATTATACTAAAGTGTTTAACCATCGATGGTGAGTCCGATGATGACGTGAAAAGGTAAGTATATCGGAGATGGTGAACTCTGGAGTGCTTGGGTAGCTGAGGATATCCGGAGCCTGTGAGAGGAATCCTGGACTGAGCACCGCAGACTGGTAACACACTGAGATGGAGATAGTGGAAGTCTCTGACGGCAAGTAAGTAACCAGGAAAGGCAGGTACCGCAGGACACAGGTAAACGGATGTCTGGAGCAAGCCTGGAGCCTTGAGAGCGACGCTGGAGAACTTGCAGGAGAAATGACAAGGTGTTCAAGGCAATGAGGACTCTGGGAAGCCTGCTTATATCCCCCCAGAAGGATGCTGATTGGTTGCTGCCGGCAGCAGCAGCAGCATGCACAGAACCAGGAAGTAATTACCTAGATCATGTGACTCTGGATCATGTGACTCTGCCAGAGTCAGTGGAAATCATGCTAGTAACCACAGAGAGCACCAGCGGCTGATCTGCAGCACAGAATACACCAGCGTGCTGGTAAGTGGCGTGTGCGAGCAGTGCGTGAACTGTGGTTCCTGACACACTGTAATTATACGTCCAAATCACTGGAATTAAATGGTAAAATCTCTGTATCACCTGCCTAGTGAAGTTGAATCTAGATGGGATTTGGTACTGGGGACACAATACCTCCATCATTGTCTAAATCCCACTGCACTAATGGTGGATACCGGACGCACGTCTAACACCAACATAAGTGTCAAGGCCTCAGTTATGAGCGCTTCCATCGTCATGTGAAGCTGAACCACTAGCCATGAACATAGGCCAGGGCCTCAGCCGTTCCTTGCCACTCCGTGTCGTAAATGGCATATTGGCAAGGTAACGTTTCTCCTCAGATCATTTACTTTTTTGGGGGGTCTTTTTACTGAACTTTGGCTTTTTGGATTTTACATGCCCTTTAATAACACAATGGGCATCGGCCTTGGCAGACGACGTTGATGGCATTTCACCATCTTTGTCATGGCTAGTGGCAGCAGCTTCAGCACTAGGAGGAAGTGGATCTTGATCTTTCCCTATTTTATCCTCCAAATGTTTGTTCTCCATTATTTTTCTGGAGTTATATAACACAATATGCGGCACAAGAGAGTGTACCCCTACACCTCACAGGGTAAACCCTGTAAAAATGATTTGGATTAAATATTAATAACCCCTTTATTTAGAGTAAATAATAAACAGCACAGGACAGCACCACTGAACTTATATGGCATCACCACTGGAATGGATTTATAAGGAACTATATGGATTTATATGGAAATATATGGCAGGATAACTGGAATTATATGGCAGTATCTCGGGAATTATATGGCAATATCACAGGAATTATACGACAATGTCACAGGAATTATATGACAGTATCACGGGAATTATACGCCAGTATTCCGAGAATTATATGGCAGTATCACAGGAATTATATAGCAATGCCACAGGAATTATACGCCAGTATCACAGGAATTATATGGCAGTATACAGGAATTATACGCCAGTATTCTGAGAATTATATGGCAATATCACAGGAATTATACGGCAATATCATAGGAATTATACACCAGTATTCCGAGAATTATACGGTAATGTCACAGGAATTATACGTCAGTATCACAGGAATTATATGGCAGTATACAGGAATTATACGTCAGTATCACAGGAATTATATGGCAGTATACAGGAATTATACGCCAGTATTCTGAGAATTATATGGCAATATCACAGGAATTATACGCCAGTATCACAGGAATTATATGGCAGTATACAGGAATTATACGCCAGTATCACAGGAATTATATGGCAGTATACAGGAATTATACGCCAGTATTCTGAGAATTATATGGCAATGTCACAGGAATTATACGCCATTATCACAGGAATTATACAGCAGTAACACTGGATATATGGCAGCAGAGGACACCACCACTGTGACTGGTCACTGGACTGATGCTGCACAAGACACTACCCCTGGTCTGATGCAGGACTGTCACGATCCGGGTATCTGGACGCCATTACCTGCCTTTCAGATGTCTTCTGAGGCTCGCTCAGCGTTCCAAGGCCGGATCTCATCTGTGTCCACATGCTGCACATTCCTCCTGTCACGCTGAGATGCTGTCACAGCGGCGCCATGTTTGAATCCTGCATGGCGTCTCCCGTTCTCTGCGGCCTCCGCAGCCGCTCCTGTGTTATAGGTGCAGGTTGTCAGTGTGGTGTTCCATGCCTGCCGCGGCCTCCGCTGTCATCCACGAGTATCAGCATACATTTCTCAGTCTGGCGTCTCCTGTCCTCTGTGGCCGGCGCCGCCATTAGTTATGTTTCCACATGGTTTCCCAAGCCAGTTTTCCCTCCAAGTTCTAACATGGGCGCAGCCATGTTGGATCTAATCACATGCTTCAGTTCCTCCAATCCACTGCCTGGAAATCTGCATAATTGCCCAACCAATACCTGCATTGCTGCAGGTATAAGTATCCTGTGCCTGGGCCAGGAAATGGTCAGTGCTTTGTTTGTCATACCTTGTTCCAGTCTCTCTCCTGTGGTTGTGTTTCCAGGTTCCAGCTCCTGTCTCCAGCATCCACCAAAGAGACCCGCACCTGCCTACCATCCTGCGGTGCAGCCTGACTCTGCAGTCCTCCGTGGCTGATCCAGTTTCCAGCTATTTCATCTGCTTCCAGCAGTATCCACTACCACCGGTAATCATCCTTTAATTCCTCTGTTTCCACGCTCCCTAGCATCTTACTATATTCACTCCGTGTTTCATCACCTGGCTGGTTCCACCCAGCATTCATTCAGTGACTTTATCATCTGGTTGATTCCATTCCGCATCCACTCCGTGTCTTACCACCTGGCTGGTTCCATCCAGCAATTACAACAGCTGATTCAAGTTACCAACTTCATCTGTTCCATCTACTGGCATGTTCCTTGGATATCTTCACTACTACAGCCAGGCCTGGTAAGGTTATTCCATCTAAGGACTGTAACAGCTGTTCTTACCTACCAGTGTCCTGTGTAACCATTTCATGGTCAGAGTGCTCCAGGAATCGTATTATTTATCATTGCCATTATTTACCTTGAATGCTGTTTGTTTACACGGAGTCTGTTAATAATATTTTATTTTGACTTTTACCTGGTTGTCATGGTCACACCTTCGGGTTTCCTTTTAACACATACATGTCCAGGGGTCTGATTAAACCTCCCCGGTTTAAGTTCCTCTCAGCCCCTACAACTGAGGCTTTCTCCTGTCAGCCAAAACCCTCAGTTGTGACAGTAAGCACTGACCATATGAATCCAGCCGGAGACCAGGATCAAGCGGCTAGGCCGATGCAAGAACTGGCAGCCAGACTCAAACATCAGGAGGCTGCACAAGGCCACATCATCCGCTGTCTCCAGGATCTCTCTACGCGGCTGGATGGGATTCAAACGACCCTCCGTGGACCTGGCACGTCCGGTGCATCCACTACAGTGACACCAGCTGTAACCCCACCCACCTTACCCATTTCCATTCCACGTCTTCATCTCCCAACGCCAGCAAAGTTTGACGGATCTCCAAGGTTCTGCAGGGGATTTCTTAACCAATGCGAAATCCACTTTGAGCTTCAGCCTGGCAATTTCCCCAGCGACCGTACTAAAATTGCCTATATCATTTCCCTTCTCAGCAGCTCAGCCCTTGACTGGGCATCACCTTTATGGGAGAAGTCTGATCCCCTGCTGTCCTCCTATACGGACTTTGTGGCAACATTCAGGCGCATCTTCGACGAGCCAGGCCGGGTAACCTCTGCTTCATCTGAGATTCTCCGTTTACGCCAGGGAACACGTACTGTGGGACAGTATCTCATACAGTTCAAAATCCTGGCATCCGAACTGGCATGGAACGACGAGGCCCTGTATGCTGCATTCTGGCATGGCTGATCAGAACGCATCAAGGATGAGTTAGCTACCAGAGACTTGCCCTCTAAGTTGGATGAGCTAATTTCTCTTTGCACGAAGGTTGATCTACGTTTCAGACAGAGAGCAACCGAGTGAGGAAGATCGTCTGCTCCAAAATCTTCTGCTCCTCCTCTTTGTCAACCGTCTCCATCCAAGGATGAGCCCATGCAAATTGGCCGTTCCCGTCTATCTCCCGTGAGCGCCGAAGACGTCTCTCTGAGTCTCTCTGTCTCTATTGTGCAGCTCCATCTCACATTATCAATGCCTGTCCCAAACGTCAGGGAAACTCCAAATCCTAGCTCGCCAAGGAGAGGGCCGGCTAGGAGTAATGATCTCCTCTCCATCTCCTCATGATTGTAATCTCCCAGTCTCGCTCCAAATTGCTCAACGTTACAGGAACGTCATTGCCCTCCTTTATTCCGGAGCAGCTAGGAATTTCATAACCGAAGCTTATGTTAAACGGTGGTCCCTACCCACCGAGAGACTTCCTTCGTCCATCTCCTTAACTGCAGTAGATGGCAGCAAGATTTTCGACGCAGTTATTTCTCTAAGGACTCTACCAGTTCGTCTGAGAGTGGGAGTTCTTCATGCAGAATTTATTTCCTTCCTAGTGATTCCAAGAGCCACACATCCAGTGGTTTTGGGCCTTCCATGGCTCCGTCTCCACAATCCGTCGATTGACTGGACGACTACGCAAATACTAGCATGGGGTCCCTCCTGTGCTAAGACTTGTTTGTCCAAAGTGCTTCCTGTTTGTTCTTCTTTCCCCAGGTCGTCTGATGTTCCACCTCCTCCATATCAAGACTACACGGACGTGTTCAGTAAGGCTTCTGCTGATATCCTTCCTCCTCATAGAGAATGGGACTGCCCAATTGATCTCATTCCAGGGAAGGTTCCACCTCGAGGCCGAACTTACCCGTTGTCTCTGCCTGAGACGCACTCCATGGAGGAGTACATCAAAGAGAACCTGGCGAAAGGTTTTATCCGACCTTCTTCTTCTCCAGCTGGCGCAGGCTTCTTCTTCGTTAAGAAGAAGGATGGTGGTCTGCGACCGTGCATCGATTACAGAGGTCTGAACGACATTACCGTCAAGAACCGGTATCCTTTACCTTTGATTACAGAGCTCTTCGATAGAGTCAGCTGAGCAACCATCTTTACAAAGTTGGATTTGAGGGGTGCCTACAATCTCATCTGGATCCGTGAGGGTGACGAGTGGAAGACCGCTTTTAACACCCGTGATGGACATTATGAGTACCTCGTCATGCCCTTCGGATTGAGCAACGCTCCAGCTGTCTTCCAGCATTTCGTGAATGAGATCTTCAGAGACATCTAGATAAACCACAACATGGCGGTATAAGATCACAGGTTCTCAAACTCGGTCCTCAGGACCCCACACAGTGCATGTTTTGCAGGTTTCCTCACAGAATCGCAAGTGAAATAATTAGATCCACCTGCGGACCTTTTAAAATGTGTCAGTGAGTAACTAATACACCTGTGCACTTGCTGGGTTACCTGCAAAACATGCACTGTGTGGGGTCCTGAGGACCGAGTTTGAGAACCACTGATCTAGATGATATCCTCATCTTTGCCAATAATCTGGAGGAACATCGTTTCTGGGTAAAGGAGGTTCTGTCCCGTCTCCGTGTCAATCATCTCTATTGCAAATTGGAGAAATGTGTCTTTGAAGTTAAATCTATTCCGTTCCTAGGTTACATTGTGTCCGGTTCCGGACTAGAGATGGATCCTGAGAAACTACAAGCAATCCAGAATTGGCCGATACCCTTAACCCTCAAAGGGGTCCAGAGGTTCTTAGGGTTCGCCAATTATTACAGAAAGTTCATACGAGACTTTTCCACCATTGTGGCGCCTATCACTGCATTAACCAAGAAGGGTGCTAACCCGTCCAAGTGGTCTGAAGAAGCTACGCAAGCTTTTCATCTTCTAAAACAACGTTTCATCTCTGCCCCAGTTCTGAAACAGCCCGACACCGACTCTCCTTTCATCTTAGAGGTGGATGCCTCCTCCGTTGGAGTAGGAGCGGTGTTATCCCAGAGGGCTAAAGATCGCCATCTACATCCCTGCAGTTTCTTCTCCCGGAAGTTCTCCCCAGCTGAGCGCAACTATGCCATTGGCGACCAGGAGTTGCTAGCCATCAAGCTCGCTCTTGAGGAGTGGAGATATCTGTTGGAGGGAGCTTCTCATTCAATCACGATACTTACCGACAACAAGAATCTTTTATACCTGAAAGGCGCACAATGTCTTAACCCCCGTCAGGCCAGATGGGCACTTTTCTTTTCCAGGTTCAATTTTAAACTCCAGTTCTGTCCGGGCTCTCAGAATCGCAAGGCCGATGCCCTTTCCCGCTCTTGGGAGCAAGAAAACGAGTCAGAGTCTTCAGACAAGCATCCTATTATTAATCCGTTGGCATTCTCCACGGTAGGGATGGACTCTACGCCCCCACCAGGGAAAAGTTTTGTGAAGCCGGTGTTAAGGAAGAAGCTCATGCATTGGGCCCATGCTTCCCGTTTTGCTGGACATACAGGCATTCAGAAAACCCTCGAGTTTATCTCTAGGTCCTACTGGTGGCCAACTCTGAAGAAGGATGTCAAGGAGTTTATTGCCTCTTGCCTAAAGTGTGCCCAACACAAAGTTCCTCGCCAGTCTCCTGCGGGGCAACTGGTTCCATTATCTGTTCCCAGTCGACCGTGGACCTATTTGTCGATGGACTTTGTTACAGATCTGCCTATATGCAACAAGTTTAATACCATCTGGGTGGTAGTTGACCGGTTCACCAAGATGGCACATTTCATACCCCTCACCGGTCTTCCGTCAGCTTCCAAGTTGGCTCAAGCCTTTATCCAAGAGATCTTTCGACTTCACGGTCTCCCTGAAGAAATAATCTCCGATCGTGGAGTGCAATTTGTAGCCAAATTTTGGCGAAGTTTGTGTCAAGCCCTCCAAGTCAAGTTAAAGTTTTCCACAGCTTACCATCCTCAGACCAATGGTCAAACCGAGAGGGTGAATCAGGACTTGGAGGCCTTCCTCCGCATTTACGTGTCTTCCTCCCAAGATGACTGGGTTCAACTCCTTCCCTGGGCCGAGTTTAGCCACAACAATCAATACCATTCCTCATCCTCCTCAACACCATTCTTCATCAACTATGGATTTCACCCTAAGGTTCCAGAATTCCAACCGCTTCCAGCAACTTCTGTTCCGGCAGTGGATGTCACCTTGCGTCAGTTTTCAAACAACTGGAAGAATGTCCGCTCAGCCCTGCTAAAAGCCTCATTTAGGTATAAGAAGTTTGCCGATAGGAAGCGTAGAGCGGTTCCGGCTCTCAAGGTGGGTGATCAAGTATGGTTGTCCACGAAGAATTTGAGGTTGAGAGTTCCCAGCATGAAATTTGCTCCTCGTTACATCGGTCCTTTTAAAATTTAACAAGTCATCAATCCTAGTTTCACCCAACAAGGATAAATCTTTTTAGTAGCTTACTTTTTTAGTAACAATGTTTTACATTCGTTGTCATGAATTCATTTCAAAGAGGACACATGTCTGAAAGAGTAAGACACACACAACATAGTGCGACCAATTTTGATGGTAGATGGAAGGACTATTTATTTGTTCAACTCACATAAATATGGATAAATATAGCATATCATCCACCAGATGGCATTGGTTCTTAGCTCTCATAGAAACTTCAGTGCAGTATTGGAAATCATCCACTAGATGGCATAGGATGTCCAGAACCGCAGATGTGATAAAACAAGTAGTTTAAAAGCATATATCACCCATCAGTGATCAGTACCGGATACCAGGGTCCAAACAGAGTCAGCTGGAACGGTGTCCTGGACAGTGCTCCGGATCGACAGAACCTTGTGCTTGAGCGCGCTTTCGGTCTCAAAGGACCTTCCTCAGAAGCATAAGGTTTTCCTATTCCATGAGTCATTAAATACCCTCTTAATTAATCTCCTCCACCTGAAGACGATCGTGGTCCTGACGCGCATCGGCTTCTCATGCGGAAGTACGTCACCGGAAGTGACGTTTGCGTTCCACCGACGTCTTTGTTCTTCCTGTTTGCGTTCCACACCGCAGCATTTTTCAATTCCAGCAGGGGATCGCATATTCAGAGAGTCTTAGAAAGTCCATATTTACATCATTGGAGACATAATTATGTAGAGGCGACGTGGATCCCAAAAAAACAAAAATAAAACATAATGCGTGTAAAAGACTATATAATCAATAAAAATACATGCGTTTAAAATAAGCCTTAATAGTAAAAGGGTTCTAAGATCAGGATTCGAAAAACCACTTAAGCTCGAAATCGGAATTGAGACCATTGGGGATTAGGGAGCCAAGTTTATAAATCCAACGCATCTCGGCTTTGGCTAAGGGGACCTCAATGTCTTTATCTCGCCATGTTGGATTGATTAATTGGATACCCCGTTCACACCGTTTAATCGAATTAATACTTAAGGATAGAAAAAGAACTTTGTTAACCACCAATGAGGAGGTGGACAAATTATATTCATTGGTAAAACCTTTTAAAGAATTAGAAGATGTTAGGGATGCAGAGGCTGAGATTGTAAGAAAACGTAACAAAGAAACCAGAGAAATGAAAGAGAGAAAAAGAAAAAAATATTTGAGAGATATAGATGATTCTAAAATCCCTAAAAATATTACACAAAATAAAGATTCAATAGAAGTTAGAGAGAAAGTAAAATCATTTACCTCTAAAAATCAGCTAAAAAGAAAAAGATTAAGAACAATAACTGATGACACTTATAGAGACTATGTAGAGAAACCACGAAGAACATATGACCATAAAAGAACACAATCTCAAAAAAACAATTATAGAAACTCTAACTTTCATTGGAAGGATGAGTACCTTGATAAAGAGTTTTACAAAGAAGATGAGAGATATGATGGAGACAGACAGGAAAATTGGAGAGATAGGAGAAATAATAGATCTCCTTTTTTAGGAAGAGGCCAACGACCAAGATGGAGAAATTAAAAAGTAAAATAGTACCTAAAAAGAATTTAAATAAAAAGAACAAAAGGGGGAAGAGAGGTGGTTTACAAAAAAGAAAATCAAAAACTGTTAAACCTATAGTAAATGAAATTTTGGATAGTGGTACCAAAATATTTAATCTAAGCAGTAGGACCCTAACAAAAGATGAGGAAAGGGTGTTAAAGAGAGGTCTTAAATTTGCACCTACGAGTCAATTGGAATCCTTTGACTTCTACATAGATTTACAAAAATATGTACGTAAACTTACAGTGAAAAAATTCTTTTTAAATAAAAAGGAAAAGGAAATTGAGGACAATGGAGATACATTGAACTCGAAGTTTAGACCAAAATCCTCCTTTTATCCAACCTACTGTAAGGGCAGCTTTTTAGACTGTTTCAGTAAGTTGGTACTGGATGATGTGGAAAAAGTCATTAGAAAAAGACGTAGGAACTGTAATCTAACAAGGAAAGAATGGCACGCCCTAAAAGGGTTAAAGGATGATGATCAACTAATTGTCAAGCCAGCAGATAAAGGCGGAGGGATTGTCCTGATGGACAAAATAGATTACATTGCAGAGATTGAACGTCAGCTCAATGATGGGGTTACATATAAGAAAATAAAAAATAACCCTACAGAAAAAATAATGAAAATCTTAAAGGATTTAACTGACGATGCTCTATCTAAAGAAATAATCACTAAACATGAGTATGATTACATTAACTTAAAACATCCATCAATACCGACTATGTACACTCTGCCGAAAGTCCACAAGGACCCCCTCCGCCCTCCCGGTAGACCAATAGTATCGGGCATAAACAGTGTCACTTCAAACTTGTCTTCAGTAATAGATTATTACCTCCAGCCACTGGTACGAAAGACTAAGTCTTACCTTAAAGACACCAATGACGTTTTGTCTTTATTATCCAATACCAATTGGTGTGATAATTACATTATGGTTAGTGCCGACGTGTCGACATTATACACCATAATAGAAGAAAATAAAGGTGTTGAAGCTGTCCAATATTTTCTGGACCAATCTGATTACCCCCTGGATTTAAAAGAGTTTATAATAAAAAGTATAAAATTCATACTTAATAACAATTACTTTGTATTTAATGGGAATTATTTCCTACAACGTGTTGGCACAGCCATGGGCACCAAGTTCGCTCCCAGTTACGCCAACCTATTTATGGCCTACTGGGAGGACCTCACCATTTGGCGCGATGGCGTGCTGGGAGCGAATTTGGTGCTCTGGCGCAGATATATTGATGATCTGCTCTTCTTTTGGAATGGTAGTAGAGAGGAACTTGATTCCTTTTGCACCTCACTAAATGTGAATGAATTTAATATTAATTTAACAACTAATATTAGTAATGAAGAGTTAATATTTCTAGACCTCTGTATTTATATAAAAAATCAATCAATACAAACTAGATTATACAGAAAGCCCACTGACTCCAATAGTTATATTAGTATTAGTAGCCAACACCATGTCAGTTGGCTAGATAGCATACCATATAGCCAATATATACGAGTAAAGCGAAATTGCACTGACCCTGAAGTATGTAACACTATATCTGCCGATATGACTAATCGCTTTTTACAAAAAGGTTACAGCCTGGAACATCTTACTAAGGCTCAGAATAAAGTCAATACTTTCGATAGGAAAGATCTCATTGGCAAAAAACAACCAGCCAATAAAGATGACACTCATCAGTGGTCATTTATTTGCAATTTTAATAGTCAACACAAAGAAATCGAAAAGGTCTTGAAAAGACACTGGAATGTGATTAAAAAAGATCCTGTCATAGGCCCCTGCTTACCAATAAAACCTGCATTCATTTACAGGAAATCAAAATCTTTGAAAGATAAATTGGTACACAGCTCCATTGAAAATAATAAAAGGAGTAGTATTCGCACCTTGGGTTTCCATCGATGCACTACATGTAATATGTGCAGAGAAACAAAAGGCACAAATAAATTAAAAGAATTTTCAGTGAAGGGGACAAAATATGACATAAAGGAATTTATCACCTGTAATTCCAAAAATGTCATATATGCCATAGAATGCCAATGTTCCCTGCTATACATAGGGAAAACAACAAGATGTTTAAAAACAAGGCTAGGAGAACATCTGTATAACATAAAAAGAGGTTTGGAGACCCATGCCCTGTCTTCCCATTTTAAAAATGTACATGGGGGCAAGTTATGTGGAATCAAATCTTTTTGGGGTATCCAATTAATCAATCCAACATGGCGAGATAAAGACATTGAGGTCCCCTTAGCCAAAGCCGAGATGCGTTGGATTTATAAACTTGGCTCCCTAATCCCCAATGGTCTCAATTCCGATTTCGAGCTTAAGTGGTTTTTCGAATCCTGATCTTAGAACCCTTTTACTATTAAGGCTTATTTTAAACGCATGTATTTTTATTGATTATATAGTCTTTTACACGCATTATGTTTTATTTTTGTTTTTTTGGGATCCACGTCGCCTCTACATAATTATGTCTCCAATGATGTAAATATGGACTTTCTAAGACTCTCTGAATATGCGATCCCCTGCTGGAATTGAAAAATGCTGCGGTGTGGAACGCAAACAGGAAGAACAAAGACGTCGGTGGAACGCAAACGTCACTTCCGGTGACGTACTTCCGCATGAGAAGCCGATGCGCGTCAGGACCACGATCGTCTTCAGGTGGAGGAGATTAATTAAGAGGGTATTTAATGACTCATGGAATAGGAAAACCTTATGCTTCTGAGGAAGGTCCTTTGAGACCGAAAGCGCGCTCAAGCACAAGGTTCTGTCGATCCGGAGCACTGTCCAGGACACCGTTCCAGCTGACTCTGTTTGGACCCTGGTATCCGGTACTGATCACTGATGGGTGATATATGCTTTTAAACTACTTGTTTTATCACATCTGCGGTTCTGGACATCCTATGCCATCTAGTGGATGATTTCCAATACTGCACTGAAGTTTCTATGAGAGCTAAGAACCAATGCCATCTGGTGGATGATATGCTATATTTATCCATATTTATGTGAGTTGAACAAATAAATAGTCCTTCCATCTACCATCAAAATTGGTCGCACTATGTTGTGTGTGTCTTACTCTTTCAGACATGTGTCCTCTTTGAAATGAATTCATGACAACGAATGTAAAACATTGTTACTAAAAAAGTAAGCTACTAAAAAGATTTATCCTTGTTGGGTGAAACTAGTAGCGCCGGGTGTGGTCACTATATTGTGTGTTTGGTTCTTGTTTGGGGTCTTGGTGAAGGCTCATATGTACCACATAGGCTGCCACTATTAAGTTTTAGCGCAGATCAAACTACACTATTCTACTTAAGTCATCAATCCTGTTGCTTACAGACTCCAGTTACCTCCCTTCTTAAAAATACCCAGGACATTCCATGTTTCCTTGTTGAAACCGCTGATCCTGAATCGGTTTCATTCTGCACTTCCTCCAGCTCCTAAAGTTCAGACTCAACGGGGAGTCGAGTATGAGGTGGCCAAGATTCTGGACTCACGTTTCCGTTACGGTCAGTTGCAGTATCTTATTGACTGGAAGGGCTATGGTCCTGAAGAACGCTCTTGGACCAATGCGTCTGATGTCCATGCTCCTGCCTTGGTCCAGAATTTCCACTCGAAGTTTCCTCTAAAGCCTAAGAAGCGTCCTGGGGCCACTCCTAAAGGGGGGGGTGCTGTCACGATCCGGGTATCTGGACGTCATTACCTGCCTTTCAGATGTCTTCTGAGGCTCGCTCAGCGTTCCAAGGCCGGATCTCATCTGTGTCCACATGCTGCACATTCCTCCTGTCACGCTGAGATGCTGTCACAGCGGCGCCATGTTTGAATCCTGCATGGCGTCTCCCGTTCTCCGCTGCCTCCGCCGCCGCTCCTGTGTTATAGGTGCAGGTTGTCAGTGTGGTGTTCCATGCCTGCCGCGGCCTCTGTTGTCATCCACGAGTCTCAGCATACATTTCTCAGTCTGGCGTCTCCTGTCCTCTGTGGCCGGCGCCGCCATTACAGTTATGTTTCCACATGGTTTCCCAAGCCAGTTTTCCCTCCAAGTTCTAACAGGGGCGCAGCCATGTTGGATCTAATCACATGTCTCAGTTCCTCCAATCCACTGCCTCTGGAAATCTGCATAATTGCCCAGCCAATGCCTGCATTGCTGCAGGTATAAGTATCCTGTGCCTGGGCCAGGAAATGGTCAGTGCTTTGTTTGTCATACCTTGTTCCAGTCTCTCTCCTGTGGTTGTTCCTCCAGGTTCCAGCTCCTGTCTCCAGCATCCACTAAAGAGACCCGCACCTGCCTACCATCCTGCGGTGCAGCCTGACTCTGCAGTCCTCCATGGCTGATCCAGTTTCCAGCTTCCAGGTATTTCATCTGCTTCCAGCAGTATCCACTACCACCGGTAATCATCCTTCAATTCCTCTGTTTCCACGCTCCCTAGCATCTTACTATATTCACTCCGTGTATCATCACCTGGCTGGTTCCACCCAGCATTCATTCAGTGACTTTATCATCTGGCTGATTCCATTCCGCATCCACTCCGTGTCTTACCACCTGGCTGGTTCCATCCAGCAATTACAACAGCTGATTCAAGTTACCAACTTCATCTGTTCCATCTACTGGCATGTTCCTTGGATATCTTCACTACTACAGCCAGGCCTGGTAAGGTTATTCCATCTAAGGACTGTAACAGCTGTTCTTACCTACCAGTGTCCTGTGTAACCATTTCATGGTCAGAGTGCTCCAGGAATCGTATTATTTATCATTGCCATTGTTTACCTTGAATGCTGTTTGTTTACACGGAGTCTGTTAATAATCTTTTATTTTGACTTTTACCTGGTTGTCATGGTCACACCTTCGGGTTTCCTTTTAACACTTACATGTACAGGGGTCTGATTAAACCTCCCCGGTTTAAGTTCCTCTCAGCCCCTACAACTGAGGCTTTCTCCTGTCAGCCAAAACCCTCAGTTGTGACAAGGACAACACAGCAACACTGCAAGGGACCTACACAGCAGCCAGCAGCACTGGGGACATATAGCAGCAGAGGACACCACCACTGTGACTGGCTGGACTGATGCTGCACAATACACTGACTACACTGGACTGGACTGAGCAGCACAATACACTGACTACACTGGACTGGACTGATGCAGCACAATACACTGACTATACTGGACTGGACTGAGCAGCACAATACACTGACTACACTGGACTGGACTGATGCTGCACAATACACTGACTACACTGGACTGGACTGAGCAGCACAATACACTGACTACACTGGACTGGACTGATGCAGCACAATACACTGACTACACTGGACTGGACTGATGCAGCACAATACACTGACTACACTGGACTGGACTGATACAGCACAATACACTGACTACACTGGACTGGACTGAGCAGCACAATACACTGACTACACTGGACTGGACTGATGCAGCACAATACACTGACTACACTGGACTGGACTGATGCAGCACAATACACTGATTACACTGGACTGGACTGATGCAGCACAATACACTGACTACACTGGACTGGACTGAGCAGCACAATACACTGACTACACTGGACTGGACTGATACAGCACAATACACTGACTACACTGGACTGGACTGATGCAGCACAATACACTGACTACACTGGACTGGACTGATACAGCACAATACACTGACTACACTGGACTGGACTGATGCAGCACAATACACTGACTACACTGGACTGGACTGATGCAGCACAATACACTGACTACACTGGACTGGACTGATGCAGCACAATACACTGACTACACTGGACTGGACTGAGCAGCACAATACACTGACTACACTGGACTGGACTGATACAGCACAATACACTGACTACACTGGACTGGACTGATGCAGCACAATACACTGACTACACTGGACTGGACTGATACAGCACAATACACTGACTACACTGGACTGGACTGATACAGCACAATACACTGACTACACTGGACTGGACTGATGCAGCACAATACACTGACTACACTGGACAGGACTGATACAGCACAATACACTGACTACACTGGGATGGACTGAGCAGCACAATACACTGACTACACTGGACTGGACTGAGCAGCACAATACACTGACTACACTGGACTGGACTGAGCAGCACAATACACTGACTACACTGGACTGGACTGATGCAGCACAATACACTGACTACACTGGACTGGACTGAGCAGCACAATACACTGACTACACTGGACTGGACTGAGCAGCACAATACACTGACTACACTGGACTGGACAGCACAACACAGCACAAGACTCGCCACCCCACTTTCCCGCCCCACACAGACACTGAACACTGAGGACACGTCCTCTCTATACAGTCTCCGAGACTGGAGTGAAAATGGCCGCGACGCGCGGCTCCTTATATAGAATCCAAATCCCGCGAGAATCTGACAGCGGGACGATGACGTTTTGCCGCATTTGGGTTTCCGAGTCAGGTGAGAAAACCTGAGGCTGACTCGGAACCGGGCTCAGAGCGTAAAGTTCAGTACGGTTTGGTTCTCTGAGAACCGATCCCGCTCACCTCTATTGGATGTTCAAATTAGATACTATTTACCCACTAGGACTAAACGAAGCAGTGGAACTAAATACAATATTGTGACCAATCAATCCTATTGTCTTCTATTCATTTATCTTTATTTTTTCACACTCTCTCTCCCTCTACCCCCCATGATTCCCTTTTCATCTCACCTCCTTATTTCCCTCATCTTATAGCCCTATATCCATTAACTTTCCCTAATCTAGAAGGATTTATTCGTTCATGTAAGTAATGTTCTCATAAAATGAGTAGACAGCTATATGACTATATACTTGAGCTAGAAATATGAAATTAACAATAAGAAAAGATCATCACCTATATATTTGGTATATTGTAGTTATTGCCCACTATGTCTATTTATTAGTAAATTATTAACTTGTTGGGCAAAATCGGATTAATGGAGGTGTATGTGGATAATCATGTGAGTATCTGTGTAGGGATGCCTTTTGATTCCAGTATTGACCTCTACACCTCTCTACTATGTATATTCACTATACAACCTTTTACTGTTTGATTCTATTGAGCCAATGTTGTTTACACTATCACCGGGGCAACGCGTGATGACGCGCGTTGCACTAGTGACGGACCGATGCCTGTAGCCCCGCAGACGTGAAGAGTTCGGGTGGGGGGGAGATGACGCGCCGCTGAGGTTTTTTCTGGTGCCGCGTCATCCCTCAAGCACAATGGGATGCATAGAAACTGACATAGACCCACATGATTCCGGACGCGGCGATATGACGCGGTGTTTACTTCTTTCCCCACCGCGTCATTAATCGCATGCGCCCGGACATGACGCAATAAACTCTTACTTCTAAAGTCATCAGCTGGGTTCCCTTATGTTAACCAATAGGAGTTAGCTTTGCTCATCTACTGAAGAAATGTGTAAAACATGGATAAGGCTCAGCAATTCTTCTTTATTGTATTTATTAAATACCAATTGGAATCCACTCCAGTTTTTTAGCTATGCATAGACATACATAGGAACTAATGGTCATGTGACCAGATTTTAAAAGTGTTTTTTTTATATATATGTTTTTGATTATTATTTATATATTCTAATCCTTACTGAGATAAGGTTTATTACCATATACCATGTCTGTCATTATTTGGTCATTTAATGAGATGGGAAGGTAATCTTACATCACATATGCAAATGAGCAACCATATTGAATGGGGTATAAAAACCCCTTGCAGCAGGGTCAACAGCACCTTGAAAAAGTTGCGTGAATGCAACGAAAACGCGTTGGTGATATCCGCTGCTGTGTGTTATACTCCCACTGACCTGGACCAAGTCCCCACTTCTGCCATTTTTTGCACTCCACTGGCTGAAGGACTTTCACACTGCCAACCATACAAGCTGCCACCGACCAAGGAACTGTTCTTTGCGGACGCTGTTTTGCTTAATACCTTGAAAAACACTGGTGGTAACTATACGTAAAAGTTGTGATCTACATTGTCCTCTCTGTGGAACCTTACGGCACTGATTGTATTGGAACAGGTCATTTGAACTTTCCTCCTCCACCGATACTATGTGTAGTGGGAGTAACGCCTATTTCAGTATTCTTTGAGTATTGGTTACCCATTTTAATCAAGTGCACATTATGTTTTTTAACAATTTTTGCTCTTACAATTAAATTGTGTTGCTTTTATGACCAACCCTCTCATTTATGACCATTAGCGCTACATTGTTGTTTGTCTTTGTATTTGTAGGGGTCTGAACAACCCCCTGTGTCTTAGCTGCTGTGGTGAACCTCTCCATCTAGCGCCAGGACTAGACCACCCTGGTGTTTTTTTCCTTTTCTTAGTCTCCAAGCTCCGCCTTCGGACTGCTACCATGCTGTGCTTGGGCGAGCAACGTTTGGGGATTCGGCAACACCACACAGGTGTGGTAAGGCGGCATGTCGAAACATGTAGGGCAGAACTGTGGTTCCAGACGCCATGGCAGGTTAGGAGTCTGGTGCTGGCAGCGTAAACCTGCCCACTGCACAGTGGGTGGAGTCAGTAACAGGCGGTTACTGATGGTAAGCGGGAATCCCCTATGAGGCCAGGTCCCGTGTGACTTAAACATCCATTCTGCGTACTGGGGATGGGACACAAAAGCGGTGAGGGCTTTTGTACGGGACCGTCCGGTCCCAGAAATTGGTGGCATAGTGGTGGGATAATCCCAGGCGGCTTTTCGGTCACCCAATTGGAGAAGCCGAGTTACTCAGGAGAGGAGTAACTGCAGCGCAGGAGAAAGCACAAGATTGCAGACTTTAGCGGAATGTCCAAGGATGATTTGGAGATTGTGTGTCGGCAGAAGGCTGTGCAGATCCCTTCTAACGCGTCCAAGAGCGTCATGAGGGCGGCGCTCATGAGCTTGGAGGAGTCCCACCGGGCGGAGGTGGAAAGCACTGTTGGCATCAGCATCAGAGAGGATGGCCCACCAGTGGACCTTCGTATGGAACCAGTGAGACCTACAAGCCCTGCCCCCTCTATCAACAGCCATGTTTCCCAGCAATACCTAGCAGGTCCTGGATCCCAACGTCCCAGGGTGGGCGGCACAGATAACCTAGCAGATCGGCTAGCGGAATTGGGGGAGAGAGCAACGGAGCAAGAACGCATGCTTGTCATTCGGATGTGGCATGCGGAGCGGGTATCACAAGCAGTGGTACCCCGGGAGTCATTGCCCACTGCTGTACACAGATCGGGACATATTCGGTTTGCCAAGTTTGCAGACAGTGATGGGGACATTGATGGACATTTACAAGTTTTTGAAAGGACTTGTAAACTACATGATTTACCCAAGTCGGAGTGGGTGAGACACCTTGTGCCCACTCTGCATGGAGAGGCCTTGGAGGCCTATCGAGGAGTGGCTATGGAGGACTGTGAGGATTACGACAAAGTCGCGAAGGCCCTCCTCCAGCGATTCTTCATCACTCCAGAGTCGTACAGGAAGAAATTCAGGGACTTGCCTAAGAATCCTAGCAGCACCCATGAGCAGTTCGCCACCCAGCTGCGGCAGTACGTGGTAAAGTGGGTGGAGAATTCGGAAGCCACTACATGGGACACACTGATTGACCTGATCTGCAGGGAGCAGTTCTACCGCAGGTGCGCCCCAGAAGTGAAGGAGTGGGTGCTAGACCGGGAGCCACCCAGCTTAAAGATGGCTGCCCAGTTAGCCGACAAGTATGTGGCAATTCAGCCACAGGGGCAGAAGCACCCAGCCAGCAGCCAGCTCCAAAAGACTGTGCCACCAGGGGGACACCCCTCTTCAGCTGATCGCCCCCCAAAGCAAGTATCTTCCAACCCGGGTGCTCTTGGCCAGCAACCGCACCACAGCGTCCCTGCAAGTGAGCAGAGATCATCGGTGCCACGGCTGGAGAAGAAGTGCTACGGCTGCGGGAAAATCGGACATCTGAGGATGAACTGTCCTGCATCCCAAGCACCCCAGACTCGTGCCCCAAATCCGAGTGCTGGAGCCCGGCTCGCTTGTTTAACGAGAGGAGATGAGCCTACAGAGACTGTTCCCGCTCCAGTCAGTCCGATGAAGTGTGGCGAGAGACAAGTGCACTCTGCGGAGAGAGTCACCTGCATGGCCAAATGGCCCCTACACAATATGTGGAGGCACCTGCAGCCGGTCCACGTGGGACCCCTGCAGGGGGGAAGGCCTAAGAGACTCTGGGGCCTCAATCACTGTGGTGAGCCCCCACCTTATAGATCCTGCTGCAGTATTGCAGGGTCGCACTGCCAAGGTCACCTTGGCAGATGGAACGGAGAAAGAGGTTCCCATGGCAAGAGTCTACCTGGACTGGGGAGCTGGACCAGAGTTGCGAGAAGTTGTCATCATGGATGGTCTCCCAACTGATGTGGTCCTAGGATCTGATCTGGGTGGTGGGATCATCACTGCATTTGCTGGGGCCATTTCCCGGAGTCAAGTTCCACAACCATCGTTGACATCAGCTACTCCAGCAAAGCCCTGCCCAGAGGAAGACTACAGCTGTTAGACAACTGCCAGCACAGCCAACCACAGTCTCAACCAGCCCAGAGGAAAAGATTACAGCAGCTAGATTGGCACATTGACCCCGCATGCCTTTTGCCTCTGGTATGCCTACGTCCCCTAGCAATGCAGAGGATGTTGGTTCCAGCTCGTTTGATCCTGTGGGGGTGCCCAATGATGCTCCTGACCCAAGTGGTTTGCTAACTCCGGCGGTGAGTATGAGAAACCACACTGACTTTTCCATGACTGACCCCTACCAGACTGACCCTAGTAGTCCCCACCTAGATCCCCCTGTAGAGTGTCCCATTTTAGGAGAAATTGAGGGCTGCAGGCAGGAGTTTAGGGAGGCTCAACTCTCTGACCCATCCCTGACATGCATGAGGCGCCACTCTGGCAGCGGCCTTGACTTGGTTGGGGCAGGAAGTTTGACCTGGCGGGAAGGGTTAAGGTACATAGTAGCCAGGAAAGTGGGAGGGGATAGACCAGATAGGGAACGTGTCCAGCTGGTCCCCCCAGGGAACTTTCATGTGCAACCGGTATCGGTTGCCAGCGAAACCCCTTTGGACAGTCACTGAGAGATAGACTGTTCCCTGAACTGCCCGACACAGAGCTTACCCTGGTCTGGAATGTCGGATGGCGCCCAGACCAACTGTAAGGCTGGTGCCATGCGTTGGCAGATGGGGCACTCCAACGGTTGTGTTGTCTCTGGGCCTCTGGCCATAGCAGAACCTTTACCGCAAGTTGCTGTTTCCATAGCAAGTCCCCTGCCTGTGCGCAGTAGATCGGGGAAGACATGCAGCCTCCCTGTAGTGGATGCCACACAGGATCCAGAGGCTGGTGGTCTGGCCACCATCACTGTGGTACAGGTAGCAGACGTGGAGGTAAAAGCAGACCTAGGTGACAGGGTAGGTTTCCCGAGTCATAGGTCGACAGAGGAGGATTGGAGGGCAGGGCTGACAGTTAGGACAGATAGTTGCCAGATAGGAATGACAGAGGTGCAGTGCCTGGGGCACTGTGTGGGAGGATACAGGGGTAGACCCAAAGCAGAGGCGACCAGAGGCTGTCCCCAGCCCACATCGCCTGTAAGGCCCTACGGACACATTGTCATTGACTTTAGTCCTGTAGAGAGTTGGCATTCCAGTCATTGAAGGAGGCTCTGGTACCCGGTCCCGTGCTGATGGCGCACATTCTTGACCAGGACTTTGTGGTACAAACTACTGCGCCACTGCACGGACTGGGAGCAGTACTGAGCCAGGAGGAGCTATATGGGCAGGAGCACCCTGTGGCCTGTTTGAGCAGAACACTGCTATGGTGGGAGCTGGGGTATGCCACAGTTGGGACACCTTGGGAGGCACTTGTGTGTACATTGGACCAGTTTTTACTCTATTCATATAACTGTCCTCGCACAGTGGTGACTTTCCACCTACCCGTTAGGTGGTTGCAACCTACCTTGGGGAAATCGGATAGACTTTTGTGGTGGAGCCTTGAACTTGGACTTCAGGTGGCTATTTGAACATTGTGCACCCACGAAGAAAGGCCCACTGCACTATGGATGAACTGTCTAGGCCAGAGCCTAAGCTCCCCAGGTAGCGTCCCATTCACCCCAAGAGACTGCGGGACCAGGAGCCAAATCGGTGGGACATGACTCGCTGGTTTTCCCGCTTGAATTGGTGGGGAGGAGTGTGGCCGGAGAAACCACTTAGCCACATGGATAATGGCAGCCGCGGCGCTGGAGAGGTTAACCCTCAGCTGCCATGCCCCATTTTAAATGGACAATGGGCACTAGGTGCCAATTTAAAAAGGAACACTTGGCTCTAGGCACCATGCACTATACATGAC
This sequence comes from Pseudophryne corroboree, assembly GCF_028390025.1. Taxonomy (NCBI): domain Eukaryota; kingdom Metazoa; phylum Chordata; class Amphibia; order Anura; family Myobatrachidae; genus Pseudophryne; species Pseudophryne corroboree. Next base: position 4,888,314 of record NC_086444.1, read on the forward strand.
TAAATGTATGTTTAATAATGTGTCTTAATAATAGAGATGAGCGCCTGAAATTTTTCGGGTTTTGTGTTTTGGTTTTGGGTTCGGTTCCGCGGCCGTGTTTTGGGTTCGACCGCGTTTTGGCAAAACCTCACCGAATTTTTTTTGTCGGATTCGGGTGTGTTTTGGATTCGGGTGTTTTTTAAAAAAAACACTAAAAAACAGCTTAAATCATAGAATTTGGGGGTCATTTTGATCCCATATTATTATTAACCTCAAAAACCATAATTTCCACTCATTTTCAGTCTATTCTGAATACCTCACACCTCACAATATTATTTTTAGTCCTAAAATTTGCACCAAGGTCGCTGGATGACTAAGCTAAGCGACACTAGTGGCCGACACAAACACCTGGCCCATCTAGGAGTGGCACTGCAGTGTCACGCAGGATGTCCCTTCCAAAAAACCCTCCCCAATCAGCACATGACGCAAAGAAAAAAAGAGGCGCAATGAGGTAGCTGACTGTGTGAGTAAGATAAGCGACCCTAGTGGCCGACACAAACACCGGGCCCATTTAGGAGTGGCACTGCAGTGTCACGCAGGATGTCCCTTCCAAAAAACCCTCCCCAAACAGCACATGACGCAAAGAAAAATAAAAGAAAAAAGAGGTGCAAGATGGAATTGTCCTTGGGCCCTCCCACCCACCCTTATGTTGTATAAACAGGACATGCACACTTTAACCAACCCATCATTTCAGTGACAGGGTCTGCCACACGACTGTGACTGATATGACGGGTTGGTTTGGACCCCCCCCAAAAAAGAAGCAATTAATCTCTCCTTGCACAAACTGGCTCTACAGAGGCAAGATGTCCACCTCATCATCACCCTCCGATATATCACCGTGTACATCCCCCTCCTCACAGATTATCAATTCGTCCCCACTGGAATCCACCATCTCAGCTCCCTGTGTACTTTGTGGAGGCAATTGCTGCTGGTCAATGTCTCCGCGGAGGAATTGATTATAATTCATTTTAATGAACATCATCTTCTCCACATTTTCTGGATGTAACCTCGTACGCCGATTGCTGACAAGGTGAGCGGCGGCACTACACACTCTTTCGGAGTACACACTTGTGGGAGGGCAACTTAGGTAGAATAAAGCCAGTTTGTGCAATGGCCTCCAAATTGCCTCTTTTTCCTGCCAGTATAAGTATGGACTGTGTGACGTGCCTACTTGGATGCGGTCACTCATATAATCCTCCACCATTCTTTCAATGGTGAGAGAATCATATGCAGTGACAGTAGACGACATGTCCGTAATCGTTGTCAGGTCCTTCAGTCCGGACCAGATGTCAGCATCAGCAGTCGCTCCAGACTGCCCTGCATCACCGCCAGCGGGTGGGCTCGGAATTCTGAGCCTTTTCCTCGCACCCCCAGTTGCGGGAGAATGTGAAGGAGGAGATGTTGACAGGTCGCGTTCCGCTTGACTTGACAATTTTCTCACCAGCAGGTCTTTCAACCCCAGCAGACTTGTGTCTGCCGGAAAGAGAGATCCAAGGTAGGCTTTAAATCTAGGATCGAGCACGGTGGCCAAAATGTAGTGCTCTGATTTCAACAGATTGACCACCCGTGAATCCTTGTTAAGCGAATTAAGGGCTCCATCCACAAGTCCCACATGCCTAGCGGAATCGCTCCGTGTTAGCTCCTCCTTCAATGTCTCCAGCTTCTTCTGCAAAAGCCTGATGAGGGGAATGACCTGACTCAGGCTGGCAGTGTCTGAACTGACTTCACGTGTGGCAAGTTCAAAGGGCATCAGAACCTTGCACAACGTTGAAATCATTCTCCACTGCGCTTGAGACAGGTGCATTCCACCTCCTATATCGTGCTCAATTGTATAGGCTTGAATGGCCTTTTGCTGCTCCTCCAACCTCTGAAGCATATAGAGGGTTGAATTCCACCTCGTTACCACTTCTTGCTTCAGATGATGGCAGGGCAGGTTCAGTAGTTTTTGGTGGTGCTCCAGTCTTCTGTACGTGGTGCCTGTACGCCGAAAGTGTCCCGCAATTTTTCTGGCCACCGACAGCATCTCTTGCACGCCCCTGTCGTTTTTTAAATAATTCTGCACCACCAAATTCAAGGTATGTGCAAAACATGGGACGTGCTGGAATTTGCCCATATTTAATGCACACACAATATTGCTGGCGTTGTCCGATGCCACAAATCCACAGGAGAGTCCAATTGGGGTAAGCCATTCCGCGATGATCTTCCTCAGTTGCCGTAAGAGGTTTTCAGCTGTGTGCGTATTCTGGAAACCGGTGATACAAAGCGTAGCCTGCCTAGGAAAGAGTTGGCGTTTGCGAGATGCTGCTACTGGTGCCGCCGCTGCTGTTCTTGCGGCGGGAGTCCATACATCTACCCAGTGGGCTGTCACAGTCATATAGTCCTGACCCTGCCCTGCTCCACTTGTCCACATGTCCGTGGTTAAGTGGACATTGGGTACAACTGCATTTTTTAGGACACTGGTGAGTCTTTTTCTGAGGTCCGTGTACATTCTCGGTATCGCCTGCCTAGAGAAGTGGAACCTAGATGGTATTTGGTAACGGGGGCACACTGCCTCAATAAATTGTCTAGTTCCCTGTGAACTAACGGCGGATACCGGACGCACGTCTAACACCAACATAGTTGTCAAGGCCTCAGTTATCCGCTTTGCAGCAGGATGACTGCTGTGATATTTCATCTTCCTCGCAAAGGACTGTTGAACAGTCAATTGCTTACTGGAAGTAGTACAAGTGGGCTTACGACTTCCCCTCTGGGATGACCATCGACTCCCAGCAGCAACAACAGCAGCGCCAGCAGCAGTAGGCGTTACACGCAAGGATGCATCGGAGGAATCCCAGGCAGGAGAGGACTCGTCAGAATTGCCAGTGACATTGCCTGCAGGACTATTGGCATTCCTGGGGAAGGAGGAAATTGACACTGAGGGAGTTGGTGGGGTGGTTTGCGTGAGCTTGGTTACAAGAGGAAGGGATTTACTGGTCAGTGGACTGCTTCCGCTGTCACCCAAAGTTTTTGAACTTGTCACTGACTTATTATGAATGCGCTGCAGGTGACGTATAAGGGAGGATGTTCCGAGGTGGTTAACGTCCTTACCCCTACTTATTACAGCTTGACAAAGGGAACACACGGCTTGACACCTGTTGTCCGCATTTCTGTTGAAATAGTTCCACACCGAAGAGCTGATTTTTTTGGTATTTTCACCAGGCATGTCAACGGCCATATTCCTCCCACGGACAACAGGTGTCTCCCCGGGTGCCTGACTTAAACAAACCACCTCACCATCAGAATCCTCCTGGTCAATTTCCTCCCCAGCGCCAGCAACACCCATATCCTCCTCATCCTGGTGTACTTCAACACTGACATCTTCAATCTGACTATCAGGAACTGGACTGCGGGTGCTCCTTCCAGCACTTGCAGGGGGCGTGCAAATGGTGGAAGGCGCATGCTCTTCACGTCCAGTGTTGGGAAGGTCAGGCATCGCAACCGACACAATTGGACTCTCCTTGTGGATTTGGGATTTCGAAGAACGCACAGTTCTTTGCGGTGCTACTGCTTTTGCCAGCTTGAGTCTTTTCATTTTTCTAGCGAGAGGCTGAGTGCCTCCATCCTCATGTGAAGCTGAACCACTAGCCATGAACATAGGCCAGGGCCTCAGCCGTTCCTTGCCACTCCGTGTGGTAAATGGCATATTGGCAAGTTTACGCTTCTCCTCCGACAATTTTATTTTAGGTTTTGGAGTCCTTTTTTTACTGATATTTGGTGTTTTGGATTTGACATGCTCTGTACTATGACATTGGGCATCGGCCTTGGCAGACGACGTTGCTGGCATTTCATCGTCTCGGCCATGACTAGTGGCAGCAGCTTCAGCACGAGGTGGAAGTGGATCTTGATCTTCCCCTAATTTTGGAACCTCAACATTTTTGTTCTCCATATTTTAATAGGCACAACTAAAAGGCACCTCAGGTAAACAATGGAGATGGATGGATACTAGTATACAATTATGGACGGACTGCCGAGTGCCGACACAGAGGTAGCTACAGCCGTGAACTACCGTACTGTACTGTGTCTGCTGCTAATATAGACTGGTTGATAAAGAGATGTAGTAGTATGTATGTATGAAGAAGAAAGAAAAAAAAAACCACGGGTAGGTGGTATACAATTATGGACGGACTGCCGAGTGCCGACACAGAGGTAGCCACAGCCGTGAAGTACTGTACTGTGTCTGCTGCTAATATAGACTGGTTGATAAAGAGATGTAGTAGTATGTATGTATGAAGAAGAAAGAAAAAAAAACCACGGGTAGGTGGTATACAATTATGGACGGACTGCCGAGTGCCGACACAGAGGTAGCCACAGCCGTGAACTACCATACTGTACTGTGTCTGCTGCTAATATAGACTGGTTGATAAAGAGATGTAGTAGTATGTATGTATGAAGAAGAAAGAAAAAAAAACCACGGGTAGGTGGTATACAATTATGGACGGACTGCCGAGTGCCGACACAGAGGTAGCCACAGCCGTGAACTACCGTACTGTACTGTGTCTGCTGCTAATATAGACTGGTTGATAAAGAGATGTCGTAGTATGTATGTATGAAGAAGAAAGAAAAAAAAACCACGGTTAGGTGGTATACAATTATGGACGGACTGCCGAGTGCCGACACAGAGGTAGCCACAGCCGTGAACTACCGTACTGTACTGTGTCTGCTGCTAATATAGACTGGTTGATAAAGAGATGTCGTAGTATGTATGTATAAAGAAGAAAGAAAAAAAAACCACGGTTAGGTGGTATACAATTATGGACGGACTGCCGAGTGCCGACACAGAGGTAGCCACAGCCGTGAACTACCGTACTGTACTGTGTCTGCTGCTAATATAGACTGGTTGATAAAGAGATGTAGTAGTATGTATGTATAAAGAAGAAAGAAAAAAAAACCACGGGTAGGTGGTATACAATTATGGATGGACTGCCGAGTGCCGACACAGAGGTAGCTACAGCCGTGAACTACCGTACTGTGTCTGCTGCGACTGGATGATAAATAATGATATAAAAAATATATATATATCACTACTGCAGCCGGACAGGTATATATATTATATAATGACGGACCTGCTGGACACTGTCTGTCAGCAGAATGAGTTTTTTATAGAATAAAAAAAAAAACACCACACAAGTGAAGTCACACGACGAGTGTTTAACTTTTTCAGGCAATCACAATATAGTATACTACTAACTATACTGGTGGTCAGTGTGGTCAGGTCACTGGTCAGTCACACTGGCAGTGGCACTCCTGCAGCAAAAGTGTGCACTGTTTAATTTTAATATAATATGTACTCCTGGCTCCTGCTATAACCTATAACTGGCACTGCAGTGCTCCCCAGTCTCCCCCACAATTATAAGCTGTGTGAGCTGAGCACAGTCAGATATATAATATATACATAGATGATGCAGCACACTGGGCTGAGCAGTGCACACAGATATGGTATGTGACTGTCTTGTACTCCTGGCTCCTGCTATAACCTATAACTGGCACTGCAGTGCTCCCCAGTCTCCCCCACAATTATAAGCTGTGTGAGCTGAGCACAGTCAGATATATAATATATACATAGATGATGCAGGCATGCAGCACACTGGGCTGAGCAGTGCACACAGATATGGTATGTGACTGAGTCACTGTGTGTACCGTTTTTTTCAGGCAGAGAACGGATATATTAAATAAAACAACTGCACTGCTGGTGGTCACTGTGGTCAGTCACTAAACTCTGCACTCTCTTCTACAGTATCAGCCTCAGGTCAATCTCTCTCTCTCTCTCCTAATCTAAATGGAGAGGACGCCAGCCACGTCCTCTCCCTATCAATCTCAATGCACGTGTGAAAATGGCGGCGACGCGCGGCTCCTTATATAGAATCCGAGTCTCGCGAGAATCCGACAGCGTCATGATGACGTTCGGGCGCGCTCGGGTTAACCGAGCAAGGCTGGAAGATCCGAGTCGCTCGGACCCGTGAAAAAAAACATGAAGTTCGTGCGGGTTCGGATTCAGAGAAACCGAACCCGCTCATCTCTACTTAATATGTTATATTGCTACACTGTGCGTAGTTGGAGAATTATGGACTGCACGGTTATAGAACTGCATGGACAGAGCACTTATGAGAAAAGTACAAGGTATTTTGTTTCTAAAAGACCTTGACAATTGTTGCTCAGCAACTTGTACATAGCCAGTCATATGTTACTTGTCCTAGCTAAAGCAGGGTGTCGATTAGCAGGCCTGTTGGTGGGCAAACATTTTCTTTCAGGTGCAAACGAAGGTTTGGAAAGAAGACTGTGCTTTCAGCATCTCCTGTGGTGTGATAACTCAGAACTGGTTTTGCATGGAGACACAAGTGGCTGCTAAGTCAGATTGTGTTTTACGAATGCAAACTAGTGGGTTTCGTTTACCAACAGTTTGATGTAACATTTCCTAGGCTGCATTATGTAGGATGCAGATTATGTTTAACTTATAAGAACGTTGTCTATGTGTGAGAGGGTGAATGCAATTGAAATTCAAGTTACATTTACATTTGTGAAAGAGACAGGAACATGGTAATGATAATGTCAATTATTATCTTAAAACATAAAGCTATACACTGTTACCGTGGAGCCGCTTTGGCCGCTAGACTTATTACACACACTACGGACTAAGTACGCTATTTGCGTACTGAGTAATGTATTTGATACGCACTTAGCGTATCAGACGCCGTGCCGTGGGTACAACGTACACGCGGCACGTACGCACACTGATTGAAAAACTGTAAACCTTATTAATGAAACAATGTAATGATATGCTTATACTTTAAACCTTAACAGCAAAGCACTGCAACAATGTTAATACCTTTAAACCTTAAGTAGCGCTGGTGATACAAAGTATCCGCAGTGCATACACCTTAACAATGCTTATACACTTTAAACAGGTTAAACTACTTTAAAAGCCCAGGCAGGAAAGAGGAAACACAACACCGTTTGTTTTGGTTACAACCACAGCAGCTCTAACACTGCCGTGGATTGATTCTAATAAAAGGTAAAACAATACAAGTCATACACTACAAACTAACAAGTAAATCTAAACAGAATAATGGAGAATAATGGCTACAGAGAATATACATACGTGAGAATGTTTTGCAGGCGCAACCTGAATTCAGTCAGGGAGAAAGCCTTCAGAGTCTTGTGTGACCAAGCCTGCTGCAAGCTCTATTTATTCACTCCATCCAAAACAATACAATGGTTACTGTGATCCATTTGTTCATTGGACACAGGGATATGTCTCTATATTACAGCAAAGGTCATAGGTGGATTTGAAAAGGTGGGCTGTGTCTTTCCCCAACTGCTCTAGTGGGTGGTATCCTCTGGATTCCCCACCCCCCACCCCCCGCATACACAATACACAGTAAACACAGTCAATGTTCATATTCTACTTTTGCACATAACTATACGCAGGAACATGCAATCTTCTCCTAACTAACACCGGAATGTTACTCTCAAAATACCCTGCAGCTGGATACTAGACATCACCTTTCAACCTTTATCTGACCCTTCCTATCATGCAAAGAGGAATCTCTCTGTCGAGGAACTGTTTAAACTAATCATACTCGCTGACATGGTCTAGGGGAATATTAACTACAAAATGCACTATTTGGGTTAAATCTGCTATGATCGAGTCGCACGCTACACGCTCACAAACTCTGCCGTAAATACACATCTTATGCGCACGAGACGCTGGAGCGTCCCCTACGCAACTTGCGGGTATGTGTACGCACGGGGGAACAGGTGCACGAGCAGCGTGCATGTGCATGAGGGGTTAGTACAAGGGGTATGCATCATGATATTTTTCGACTTTGACAGTAATCAGATTGTGTTTGGGAAAGCCACTGGTTTGGTTATATATGAAGAGGAGCAGAACATTGCTTTATCTAATTCTTAACTTTTGAAATGTAACTTGTATTTCTTTATATTTTCTGCGATAACCTGATTGGTTGGAGAAGACAGGGAGGGCTTACCCCCCTGTGGTACTGTGTGTAGAACTGAGATAAAAAGAGGAGGCCTGTGAGCCTCCAGAGTGTATTATACCAACTACATTCTGCTGTAACATCTGCTGTATTGCTGAAGTTCTTTTCAGAACAATTTTGGCAAATAAAGACCTTCTGCCTTAAGATGACCACTTCATCTTGTGATCTGCAGGGCTAGGCGAAACCTAGCTCCTTTCACTGGCTGTCCAGGGTGTAACCAGTGTCTCCAAGCTCCGCCTTCTGCCTGCTACCGTGCTGTACTTGGGCAAGCAATGTTTGGGGATTCAGCAACACCCCACAGGTGTGGTAAGGCAGCGTGTCAACGCATGCAGAGCAGAACCGTAGTTCCAGACGCCATGGCAGGTTAGGAGTCTGGTGGTGGCAGCATAAACCTGTCCACTGCGCAGTGGGTGGAGTCAGTAACAGGCAGTTACTGACAGTAAGCAGGAATCCCCTATGAAGCCAGATCCCGTTTGACCTAAACATCCATTCTGTGTACTGGGGACGGGACGCGAAAGCGGTGAGGGCTTTTGTATGGGACCGTCCAGTCACACCACCCATTTGTGTTTTGGTTTTGGTTTTGGATCTGGATGATTTTCGGAAAAAAAACATAAAAACAGCTAAAATCATAGAATTTGGGGATAATTTTGCTCCTAAGGCATTATTAACCTCAATAACATTCATTTCCAGTCTATTCTGAACACCTCACACCTCATATTATTGTTTTTAGGGCTAAAAGTTGCACTGAGGTAGCTGTATGACTAAGCTAAGTGACACAAGTGTGCGGCACAAACACCTGGCCCATCTAGGAGTGGCACTGCAGTGTCAGACAGGATGGCACTTTAAAAAACTAGTCCCCAAACAGCACATGATGCAAAGAAGAAAAAGAGGTGCAAGATGTAATTGTCCTTGGGCCCTCCCACCCACCCTTATGTTGTATAAACAGGACATGCACACTTTAACGAACCCATCATTTCAGCGACAGGGTCTGCCACACGACTGTGACTGAAATGACTGGTTGGTTTGGGCCCCCACCAAAAAAGAAGCAATCAATCTCTCCTTGCACAAACTGGCTCTACAGAGGCAAGATGTCCACCTGCTCCTCATCATCTGATTCCTCACCCCTTTCACTGTGTACATCCCCCTCCTCACAGATTATTAATTTGTCCCCACTGGAATCCACCATCTCAGGTCCCTGTGTACTTTCTGGAGGCAATTGCTGGTGAATGTCTCCACGGAGGAATTGATTATAATTCATTTTGATGAACATCATCTTCTCCACATTTTCTGGAAGTAACCTCCTACGCCGATCACTGACAAGGTGACCAGCTGCACTAAACACTCTTTCAGGGTACACACTGGAGGGGGGGCAACTTAGGTAAAATAAAGCCAGTTTGTGCAAGGGCCTCCAAATTGCCTCTTTTTCCTGACAGTATACGTACGGACTGTCTGAAGTGCCTACTTGGATGTGGTCACTCATATAATCCTCCACCATTCTTTCAATGGTGAGAGAATCATATGAAGTGACAGTAGACGACATGTCAGTAATCGTTGGCAGGTCCTTCAGTCCGGACCAGATGTCAGCACTCGCTCCAGACTGCCCTGCATCACCGCCAGCGGGTGGGCTCGGAATTCTTAGCCTTTTCCTCGCACCCCCAGTTGCGGGAGAATGTGAAGGAGGAGATGTTGACGGGTCACGTTCCGCTTGACTTGACAATTTTCTCACCAGCAGGTCTTTGAACCTCTGCAGACTTGTGTCTGCCGGAAAGAGAGATACAACGTAGGTTTTAAATCTAGGATCGAGCACAGTGGCCAAAATGTAGTGCTCTTATTTCAACAGATTGACCACCCGTGAATCCTGGTTAAGCGAATTAAGGGCTTCATCCACAAGTCCCACATGCCTAGCGGAATCGCTCTGTTTTAGCTCCTCCTTCAATGTCTCCAGCTTCTTCTGCAAAAGCCTGATGAGGGGAATAACCTGACTCAGGCTGGCAGTGTCTGAACTGACTTCACGTGTGGCAAGTTCAAAGGGTTGCAGAACCTTGCACAACGTTGAAATCATTCTCCACTGCGCTTGAGTCAGGTGCATTCCCCCCTCCTTTGCCTATATCGTGGCCAGATGTATAGGCTTGAATGGCCTTTTGCTGCTCCTCCATCCTCTGAAGCATATAGAGGGTTGAATTCCACCTCGTTACCACCTCTTGCTTCAGTTGATGGCAGGGCAGGTTCAGGAATGTTTGGTGGTGCTCCAGTCTTCGGCACGCGGTGGCTGAATGCCGAAAGTGGCCCGCAATTCTTCAGGCCACCGACAGCATCTCTTGCATGCCCCTGTCATTTTTTAAATAATTCTGCACCACCAAATTCAATGTATGTGCAAAACATGGGACGTGCTGGAATTTGCCCAGATGTAATGCACGTACAATATTGCTGGCGTTGTCCGATGTCACAAATCCCCAGGAGAGTCCAATTGGGGTAAGCCATTCTGCGATGATCTTCCTCAGTTTCCGTAAGAGGTTGTCAGCTGTGTGCCTCTTCTGGAAAGCGGTGATACAAAGCGTAGCCTGCCTAGGAACGAGTTGGCGTTTGCGAGATACTGGTGCTGCCGCTGCTGTTCTTGCTGCGGGAGGCAATACATCTACCCAGTGGGCTGTCACAGTCATATAGTCCTGAGTCTGCCCTGCTCCACTTGTCCACATGTCCGTGGTTGATGGAGATTAGAGAAGCTGAGGGAGATTAGAGAGTGTGAGGGAGATTAGAGAAGGTGAGGGAGATTAGAGAGGGTGAGGGAGATTAGAAAAGGTGAGGGAGATTAGAGAGGGTGAGGGAGATTAGAGAGGCTGAGGGAGATTAGAGAGTGTGAGGGAGATTAGAGAAGGTGAGGGAGATCAGAGAGTGTGAGGGATATTAGAGAGGATGAGGGAAATTAGAGAGTGTGAGGGAGATTAGAGAGGCTGAGGGAGATTAGAGAGGCTGAGGGAGATTAGAGAGTGTGAGGGAGATTAGAGAGGCTGAGGGAGATTAGAGAGTGTGAGGGGGATTAAAGAAGGTGAGGGAGATTAGAGAAGGTGAGGGAGATTAGAGAAGGTGAGGGGGATTAAAGAAGGTGAGGGAGATTAGAGAAGGTAGGGAGATTAGAGAGTGTGAGGGGGATTAAGAAGGTGAGGGAGATCAGAGAGGGTGAGGGAGATTAGAGAAGGTGAGGGAGATTAGAGAGTGTGAGGGTGATTAGAGAAGGTGAGGGGGATTAAAGAAGGTGAGGGGGATTAAAGAAGGTGAGGGAGATTAGAGAAGGTGAGGGAGATTAGAGAGGGTGAGGGAGATTAGAAAAGGTGAGGGGGATTAAAGAAGGTGAGGGAGATTAGAGAGGGTGAGGGAGATTAGAGAGGGTGAGGGAGATTAGAAAAGGTGAGGGAGATTAGAGAAGGTGAGGGAGTTTAGAGAAGGTGAGGGAGATTAGAGAAGGTGAGGGAGTTTAGAGACGGTGAGGGAGTTTAGAGACGGTGAGGGAGATTAGAGACGGTGAGGGAGATTAGAGACGGTGAGGGAGATTAGAGAACGTGAGGGAGTTTAAATTCCTGGGTGTAAATATTTCAGGAGATCTCACTTGGACTTCACACATCTCTTTTCGGTATTTAGGAAGGCATAGCAGCTTTCTACACAGGCAAACCCACCCAGGAATTTTGTACTTATTTTTATAGATGTGTCATTGAGAAGACACACTGTATTGTTGTGGCCGGAGACCCTCCTCAGCCACAAAGTTAGTGGCAGCTGCGACATGTAAGGATTTAATCCCATGCTGCAGCACCATCATGTAAAAGGAACAATAGGTGCTAGGCGCCCCATTCAAATGTACTAATGGCGCCGGACGCAGAGTGTTTAAAAATGTGCCTTCATGTTTTATCGCTGCGCTGTGCGCAGTTGGAGGGGTGTAGTACGGCTGTAGTACGGCTTACCGGCGGTCAGGAGACGGGGAGGGGCAAATGCAGCAAGCCACGGGTTCTATTCCCACTCTATGGGTGTCGCGGACACCCACGAGTGGAAATAGTCCCTGTTGGTCGGCATGCCGACTATCGGGATAGTGAGCCATCGGGATGGTGGTGGAGGTCATGTGACTGTCGGTCAGCTGACCGCCGGTCACATGAATACCACCCCAGTTGGAGAGTTATAGACTGCACATTTTATAATGTATTTGTATCTAAGATGCTCTTAGAGACATTTGGGAACAGTCACGTACTGTACACTCTCACATAGGAAGTCATATGCTAAGTGACCTCCTAGTGTGATAAGACCTTGGGGTATATTTACTAAGAATCGTATTTCTAGTGAGTTGGTGAGAGATTAATCACAGTTTGTATCGTTTGTTTTTTTTTTTCAACTTTTTGAATTTTGTGCATGTTATTTACTAATCTGCCGAGATGTTATTATTCATGTTTTCCGATGTCGATGTTATTCATAGTTTTCACATGCCTATTACGGCCGATTTGTGTGTTTTCGTCCGTAATTGCCAGATTTTAATTACGGATTCGTAGTTAGCATTTGTGGCAGTGTTTTGTTTCATTTCGCGGCCGTATTTTTCCCGACTTTCGTTTTGGTCACTCGAACATGATTGGTTGTGTTTGTGATGGAGGTGTGTCTGTGCTGCTTAGTATAAATACTAGTGATGTGCACCGGAAATTTTTCGGGTTTTGGGTTCGGTTCCGCGGCCGTGTTTTGGGTTCGGACGCGTTTTGGCAAAACCTCACCGGAAATTTTTTGTCGGATTCGGGTGTGTTTTGGATTCGGGTGTTTTTTTCAAAAAACACTAAAAAACAGCTTAAATCATAGAATTTGGGGGTCATTTTGATCCCATAGTATTATTAACCTCAATAACCATAATTTCCACTCATTTCCAGTCCCAGTCTATTCTGAACACCTCACAATATTATTTTTAGTCCTAAAATTTGCACCGAGGTCGCTGGATGGCTAAGCTAAGCGACACAAGTGGCTGACACAAACACCTGGCCCATCTAGGAGTGGCACTGCAGTGTCAGACAGGATGGCACTTCAAAAAATTGTCCCCAAACAGCACATGATGTAAAGAAAAAAAGAGGCGCAATGAGGTAGCTGTGTGACTAAGCTAAGCGACCCTAGTGGCCGACACAAACACCTGGCCCATCTAGGAGTGGCACTGCAGTGTCAGACAGGATGGCACTTGAAAAAAATACTCCCCAAACAGCACATGATGCAAAGAAAAAAAGAGGCGCAATGAGGTAGCTGTGTGACTAAGCTAAGCGACCCTAGTGGCCGACACAAACACCTGGCCCATCTAGGAGTGGCACTGCAGTGTCAGACAGGATGGCACTTGAAAAAAATACTCCCCAAACAGCACATGATGCAAAGAAAAAAAGAGGCGCAATGAGGTAGCTGTGTGACTAAGCTAAGCGACCCTAGTAGCCGACACAAACACCTGGCCCATCTAGGAGTGGCACTGCAGTGTCAGACAGGATGGCACTTGAAAAAAATACTCCCCAAACAGCACATGATGCAAAGAAAAAAAGAGACGCAATGAGGTAGCTGTGTGACTAAGCTAAGCGACCCTAGTGGCCTACACAAACACCTGGCCCATCTAGGAGTGGCACTGCAGTGTCAGACAGGATGGCACTTGAAAAAAATACTCCCCAAACAGCACATGATGCAAAGAAAAAAAGAGGCGCAATGAGGTAGCTGTGTGACTAAGCTAAGCGACCCTAGTGGCCGACACAAACACCTGGCCCATCTAGGAGTGGCACTGCAGTGTCAGACAGGATGGCACTTGAAAAAAATACTCCCCAAACAGCACATGATGCAAAGAAAAAAAGAGGCGCAATGAGGTAGCTATGTGACTAAGCTCAGCGACCCAAGTGGCCGACACAAACACCTGGCCCATCTAGGAGTGACACTGCAGTGTCAGGCAGGATGGCCCTTCAAGTCCCACATGCCTAGCGGAATCGCTCTGTTTTAGCTCCTCCTTCAATCTCTCCAGCTTCTTCTGCAAAAGCCTGATAAGGGGAATGACCTGACTCAGGCTAGCAGTGTCTGAACTGACTTCACGTGTGGCAAGTTCAAAGGGTTGCAGAACCTTGCACAACGTTGAAATCATTCTCCACTGCGCTTGAGACAGGTGCATTCCACCTCCTTTGCCTATATCGTGGCCAGATGTATAGGCTTGAATGGCCTTTTGCTGCTCCTCCATCCTCTGAAGCATATAGAGGGTTGAATTCCACCTCGTTACCACCTCTTGCTTCAGATGATGGCAGGGCAGGTTCAGGTATTTTTGGTGGTGCTCCAGTCTTCTGTACGCGGTGCCTGAACGCCGAAAGTGGCCCGCAATTCTTCGGGCCACCGACAGCATCTCTTGCACGCCCCTGTCGTTTTTTAAATAATTCTGCACCACCAAATTCAAGGTATGTGCAAAACATGGGACGTGCTGGAATTTGCCCAGATGTAATGCACGCACAATATTGCTGGCGTTGTCCGATGTCACAAATCCCCAGGAGAGTCCAATTGGGGTAAGCCATTCTGCGATGATCTTCCTCAGTTGCCGTAAGAGGTTTTCAGCTGTGTGCGTATTCTGGAAAGCGGTTATACAAAGCGTAGCCTGCCTAGGAACGAGTTGGCGTTTGCGAGATGCTGCTACTGGTGCCGCCGCTGCTGTTCTTGCAGCGGGAGGCAATACATCTACCCAGTGGGCTGTCACAGTCATATAGTCCTGAGTCTGCCCTGCTCCACTTGTCCACATGTCCGTGGTTTAGTGGACATTGGGTACAACTGCATTTTTTAGGACACTGGTGAGTCTTTTTCTGAGGTCTGTGTACATTTTCGGTATCGCCTGCCTAGAGAAATGGAACCTAGATGGTATTTGGTACCGGGGACACAGTACCTCAATCAAGTCTATAGTTGGCTCTGAATTAACGATGGATACCGGAACCACGTTTCTCACCGCCCAGGCTGCCAAGGCCTCAGTTATCCGCTTTGCAGCAGGATGACTGCTGTGATATTTCATCTTCCTCGCAAAGGACTGTTGTACAGTCAATTGCTTACTGGAAGTAGTACAAGTGGTCTTCCGACTTCCCCTCTGGGATGACGATCGACTCCCAGCAGCAACAACAGCAGTGCCAGCAGCAGTAGGCGTTACACTCAAGGATGCATCGGAGGAATCCCAGGCAGGAGAGGACTCGTCAGACTTGCCAGTGACATGGCCTGCAGGACTATTGGCTTTCCTGGGTAAGGAGGAAATTGACACTGAGGGAGTTGGTGGTGTGGTTTGCAGGAGCTTGGTTACAAGAGGAAGGGATTTACTGGTCAGTGGACTGCTTCCGCTGTCGCCCAAAGTTTTTGAACTTGTCACTGACTTATGATGAATGCGCTGCAGGTGACGTATAAGGGAGGATGTTCCGAGGTGGTTAACGTCCTTACCCCTACTTATTACAGCTTGTCAAAGGCAACACACGGCTTGACACCTGTTGTCCGCATTTGTGTTGAAATAATTCCACACCGAAGAGCTGATTTTTTTTGTATTTTGACCAGGCATGTCAATGGCCATATTCCTCCCACGGACAACAGGTGTCTCCCCGGGTGCCTGACTTAAACAAACCACCTCACCATCAGAATCCTCCTTGTCAATTTCCTCCCCAGCGCCAGCAACACCCATATCCTCCTCATCCTGGTGTACTTCAACAGTGACATCTTCAATTTGACTATCAGGAACTGGACTGCGGGTGCTCCTTCCAGCACTTGCAGGGGGCGTGCAAATGGTGGAAGGCGCAAGCTCTTCCCGTCCAGTGTTGGGAAGGTCAGGCATCGCAACCGACACAATTGGACTCTCCTTGGGGATTTGTGATTTCGAAGAACGCACAGTTCTTTGCTGTGCTTTTGCCAGCTTAAGTCTTTTCTTTTTTCTAGCGAGAGGATGAGTGCTTCCATCCTCATGTGAAGCTGAACCACTAGCCATGAACATAGGCCAGGGCCTCAGCCGTTCCTTGCCACTCCGTGTCGTAAATGGCATATTGGCAAGTTTACGCTTCTCCTCAGACGCTTTTAATTTTGATTTTTGAGGCATTTTACTGATCTTTTGTGTTTTGGATTTTAGATGCTCTGTACTATGACATTGGGCATCGGCCTTGGCAGACGACGTTGATGGCATTTCATCGTCTCGGCCATGACTAGTGGCAGCAGCTTCAGCACGAGGTGGAAGTGGATCTTGATCTTTCCCTATTTTTTTAACCTCCATATTTTTGTTCTCCATATTTTAATGCGCACAACTAAAAGGCACCACGGGTATACAATGTAGATGGATGGATAGTATACTTAATGGATGACGAGTGACGACACAGAGGTAGGTACAGCAGTGGCCTACCGTACTGCTATATACAGTATAATGGACCTGGTGGACACTGTTAGCAGACTGCTAAACTACTAGTATAAAAAAAAAGCCACCACAGGTATACAATGTAGATGGATGGATAGTATACTTAATGGATGATGAGTGACGACACAGAGGTAGGTACAGCAGTGGCCTACCGTACTGCTATATACAGTATAATGGACCTGGTGGACACTGTCAGCAGACTGCTAAACTACTAGTATAAAAAAAAAAAGCCACCACAGGTATACAATGTAGATGGATGGATAGTATACTTAATGGATGATGAGTGACGACACAGAGGTAGGTACAGCAGTGGCCTACCGTACTGCTATATACAGTATAATGGACCTGGTGGACACTGTCAGCAGACTGCTAAACTACTAGTATAAAAAAAAAAAGCCACCACAGGTATACAATGTAGATGGATGGATAGTATACTTAATGGATGACGAGTGACGACACAGAGGTAGGTACAGCAGTGGCCTACCGTACTGCTATATACAGTATACTGGACCTGGTGGACACTGTCAACAAACTGCTAAACTAGTATACAAAAAAGCCACCACAGGAGTGTTTTTCAGGCAGACAAACGTATACTGGTGGTCACTGTCAGCAAAACTGTGCACTGTACTCCTGCTATAGCTGCTCCCTAGTCCCCACAATTAAGCAGTGTGAGCACTCAGCACAGATATATTATGCAGCACACTGAGCACAGATATGGTATGGAGCATTTTTTTCAGGCAGAGAACGGATAAAAAACTGGTGGTCACGACTCACTTATCAGCAAAACTCTGCACTGTACTGTACTCCTCCTAACAGCTGCTCCCCAATCCTCCCCACAATTATAGTAAAATAAAACAAGCAATCAGATCAACCAACTGTCTCGTATTAGTAGTAGTACGGAGAGGACGCCAGCCACGTCCTCTCCCTATCAATCTCAATGCACGTGTGAAAATGGCGGCGACGCGCGGCTGCTTATATAGAGTCCGAATCTCGCGAGAATCCGACACCGGGATGATGACGTTCGGGCGCGCTCGGGTTAACCGAGCCATACGGGAGAATCCGAGTATGGCTCGGACCCGTGTAAAAAGGGTGACGTTCGGGGGGGTTCGGTTTCTCGGAAACCGAACCCGCTCATCACTAATAAATACGCCCCAAACTGGACGGACCCCGTGGGTTTAGCTAGTGGAGAGGTGAGAGGTAGTGGTGTGTGGTGCTGGAGAGTTGGATAGTGGTTTTGGTGAGTTAAATTGATTGAGTGCTGTATTGTGTTTGAAAGTCGTCTAGTTTGTTTACGGTTTGTATACTTTTTTTGTGGTTGTAATTTTTTTTTTACAGTCTATTGTCCGTGTGTGTGTGTGTGTGTGTGTATGTGTGTGTGTATGTGTGTTTGTTTGGTGTGTGGTGTGTAGTGGTAGTGGAGGAGTGTGTTTTTTGTGTTTTATTTCTTAGTGTTAAATTGTTAATTGTTGTTTGTCTGTAATATGTCCCAGTCAGAGGTGAGTGAGGTGGAGGAGGTGAGTGAGGTGGAGGGGGTGAGTGAGGTGGAGGAGGTGAGTGAGAGGGAGGAGGTGGGTGAGGTGTAGGGGGTGAGTGAGAGGGAGGAGGAGAGTGAGGTGGAGGGGGAGAGTGAGGTGGAGGGGGAGAGTGAGGTGGAGGGGGAGAGTGAGGTGGAGGAGGTAAGTGAGGTGGAGGGGGTGAGTGAGGTGGAGGGGGTGAGTGAGGTGGAGGGGGTGAGTGAGGTGGAGAAGGTTAGTGAGGTAGAGGAGGTGGGTGAGAGGGAGGAGGTGAGTGAGGTGGAGGAGGTTAGTGAAGTAGAGGAGGTGGGTGAGAGGGGGAGGTGAGTGAGGTGGAGGAGGTGAGTGAGGCGAAGGGGGAAAGTGAGGTGGAGGAGGTGAGTGAGGCGGAGGGGGAGAGTGAGGTGGAGGAGGTGAGTGAGGTGGAGGGGGAGAGTGAGGGGGAGAGTGAGGTGGAGGGGGAGAGTGAGGTGGAGGAGGTGAGTGAGGTGGAGGAGGTGAGTGAGGTGGAGGGGGTGAGTGAGGTGAAGGGGGTGAGTGAGGTAGAGGGGGTGAGTGAGGTGGAGGAGGTTAGTGAGGTAGAGGAGGTGGGTGAGAGGGAGGAGGTGAGTGAGGTGGAGGAGGTTAGTGAAGTAGAGGAGGTGGGTGAGAGGGGGAGGTGAGTGAGGTGGAGGAGGTGAGTGAGGCGAAGGGGGAAAGTGAGGTGGAGGAGGTGGGTGAGGTTGCTGCTGCAGCCTCTAGTGAGAGTGACAGGGATGTTGCTGTTGCTCCGCAGCCACGCACCACTATGAAGATGGGACGCAATGTTAAATTTAGTTACGCAGAAAATGTGGCTTTGGTGCGTGAGCTGATGCGCCATCATCGCCAGCTGTTTGGCCGTGAGTCCTCCAAGGTCTCATCTCATCGAAAGAGTGTGCTTTGGGGGAAAGTTGTTGCTGCTGTGTACAGCGAGGGTGGTGAGAAGGACTGAGGACACGTGTCGTAAGCGATTTTACGACATCAAGCGCCGTGTCAAGGCGAAGATGGCCAAGGAGGCAAAGTCTGCCAGGCAAACCGGGGGAGGCCATCCATTTATTGTGACATATGCGGAGTGGGAGGAGCCCGTGTGGACCCTAATTCCTGCCGAAGTGGTTGGTGCCACTTATGTACGTGATTCAGATCGTCCCAGGCAGGATGGTGAGTTTTGTAAAATAAATTTCACAAACAAATTGTATTTTTTTTTATTTAGAAACATTAAATTACTGTTTAGCAGAATAATTTCCAAATGCTGTTTTTGTGTGTGTGGGATTTTTTTTGCTCTTGGGCAATATCAATATTGTTTGTGTCATTTTTCGAGTATGTTTTAGAATGTATGACGCAAATTATGTTCTTTGCTTGTTTGTTTTGAATGTGACAGTGTCCAGATTTTGGTTTGTTTTGTGTGGCTCATGGGGACCACAAAATTTTTCCTTAAATGTTGTTATTTTATGATGTTTGTTTAGTTTTAAATAAATGACACATTATCACATCATGTTGTGTGAAAAAAATTGTTCTTGATGTGAGTTTTGTAGTACTTTTTTTCACATATCCTCGTGAAGTACATTTGCCATTTATGGACAATGGGGGTCATTCCGCGTCGATTGTTAGCTAAAAATGTTCGCTGCGCAGCGATGATGCAGAAAAATGGCAGTTATGCGCATGCGTATGCGGCGCAATGTGCACGCGCGACGAACTTTCACAACGGCCAATGTTGTTTTGCACAGGGTCAATGTAATTCAATTGAATGTGCCTTAAATAGCTTATTTCAGAATCATCAGTGTAAGCTGCGCACGTGTCCGTGTGTGTTACTGTGGGTTCTTTTTAAAGCAGAAGTCGCATCAGACAATCTAGACATAATTAAATATCCAGAAATACAAAGGAATTGAGCTGTCCCAAGGCGCAACAAGTAAAGGACCTATACAGCTGGAAACACACACAGGGACCACCGAATCCTGAAACAAGAACACCATAATACAAAATGGAGTGCAATACAGCGCTCAGTCCCGTTTCAACATGAATGTCCAAAAAACCTTTAGAAGACGTATCTTATAGAAGTGGCTGGACAGCTTAAAGATGGTATGTCTACTTCCGGTCTTCAATCCATAAGATTCTCTTCATAAGCGAATTCACCTCAAAAGAAAACCAAATGGAGGTAGCATAGTGTAGTATATCTACAATAGATTGGAAGCACCCGTGTGGAAATATGAATATCGAGTGATGGAAAGGTCTGCGTACCAGAACTCACACTATTTATAGGTGAATAACTCCCATAAAGGTATCTTTAATAGCCAATCGCCAGTAGTGTAGATGAACACACCGTGCACACACCTACATAAAGCCATTCCTATAGCGGGACGTACCGTACTCACATAGAACATGACAGTTGTACTCCCATAATGGTTTCTTTATTTTTCTTCCTCCAACCGTGTATCACTGGCCGAAGGTGGGTATGTATATACTCAATCACCCCAATGGAGGAGTCCCACCAAAAAGAAACCAGAACCAACATGTGAACCTTGACAAAGACTTAATACCATAGTCGAAACATGTTGGTTCAGGAGCGCTAATGAATTTCCTTTGCACATTTGGCATCAGACATTGGGGCATCTCATGTTAAGTATATTTTTGTTCCATCCATTGTCTGTTACTTTTGGTTTTAATCATTTTTTAAAATAAATTTTAAGTTTTATAAGGGTGCCCATTCTGGTTTCTTTTTGGTGGGACTCCTCCATTGGGGTGATTGAGTATATTCATACCTACTTTCGGCCAGTGATACACGGTTGGAGGTAGCACGTGGCACATAAAAGGCAACGTCCAGATCCACCGTCGTCACAATCTGCATCTCAGCCAACGTGACGCATAGCGACTGTATCATCAAAGCCACCGGTCGATTTCACCAACACGGGAATCACATTCCCCTCATCTGCCTGGTGAGTCCATACACATTTACATTGTGACACATTATAACACACTGAACTTTACACATAATGAGCTAAAAAGCAAACACACACAGTAATCCAATTCCACAAAAAAACCCCAAACACATTTATAGGAAATGTCACGGCCTTTAAACCTCCTCACGAAATCTCTCTATTTATATGTGTGTACATTTGTAGCATATCGATCTCAAAAGTATACAACCTAATCCTAAAGACAAGATTACACACAGTATAATCCTTGTCCATTGTGGATTGTTTACAAGCAGTGTGTTTTTCTTGTATTGCCATCCACAGGGATTGTACATTTGTTTGTAGATATTTATTCCTGTTAGGATGGTGATTTTTACACAAGCTAAAGCACGAACATATTGGGGGTAATTCCAAGTTGATCGTAGCAGGAACTTTGTTAGCAGTTGGGCAAAACCATGTGCACTGCAGGGGAGGCAGATATAACATGTGCAGAGAAAGTTAGATTTGGGTGGGTTATTTTGTTTCTGTGCAGGGTAAATACTGGCTGCTTTATTTTTACACTGCAAATTAGATTACAGATTGAACTCACCACACCCAAATCTAACTCTCTCTGCACATGTTACATATGCCTCCCCTGCACTGCACATGGTTTTGTCCAACTGCTAACAAAATTCCTCCTGCGAACAACTCAGAATTACCCCCAAAATACGACATAGGGCTAGCCGTAATGCAATGTCTTATTTGTGCTTATGTAGGATAATCTTTTTCGGCAATAAATTTCAGGCATGTTGTTCTACCAAAAACAAATACAAAAAGTAAACAAAACATTTGCAGATAGTAATAAAATGTTTTCACATTAAACCACACACGGATGATGACAGCATGACCCCGGCCCAGCAACCATCGGAAATGGAGGGGACTATTGTGCTTGACCTGCAGCCACTAGACACAACCAGACCAAGCACGCCACCTATGACTCCGCCTCCGCCTCAAACTCCTCCGCCACCACAAATCAGCCCAGCCACACCACAGGCTCAAACACAAGAGCAGGTATTTTGGGACAGCTGGGCAACACAACAGTCTAATAATTAGAGTGTCTTCATAGATAAAATCAGCTGCTCTCAAGTCTGCCGCACTACCTGCCGAGAAGCAGTCACAGCATGAGCCGACAAAATAGCGAAATGAGTAGAATCGCTACTTGTATGGAGCAAATGCGTGCTGACAACAGTCACATGATGAACGCTTTGGGACGTATTATGGATGACCAAATGAGGCAGCACCAAGACTTACCTAAATCTGCTGGAAACCAACAATCGGCTTACTGACAGCCTGGGCAGAATAATAGAGAACAACACGGCCTCCAATACTCAACGCCACACTTACTAACCTCAGCCACAATATCCCTGTATTACACACAACAAGCGAGCACCAGCTCCGGAACTAGCACCCCTATAAATATACGCCAGTTACCTCCCCAGTAAGGAGATCAGGCAGAAGAAGATCTAATGTGCCTGGCCCAGACTCTGCCGGCTCAAAGGCTTACCACAAATAATAGAGTACGCCGCTGCAGGGGGAAACACTGTCAGGTTCACGTTACTATTATGTGTTTACGTTACAAATGTAATAAACATATAATTCATACACGAGTTACCTGATATGTGTCCGCCTGAAATAGAGATGATATTGTAACATTTGGGTATGTGAGTATTTATACAGTGTTGCTCACACACATTTCAGAGATTGCTCTATTTACATAATGCCCTGTCTAGAATCTGCCACATATGTTGTCCCAATTCTAGGTTTAAAATATTAAGGGGAAGATGTATTATCCTGGAGAAGGCGTAAGGAAGTGATAAATCAGTGATAAGTGCAAGGTGATAAATGCACCAGCCAATCAGCTCTAATATGTAAATTTACAGTTAGGATCTGATTGGCTGGTGCGTTTATCACCTTGCACTTATCACTGGTTTATCACTTCCTTATGCTTTCTCCAGGTTATTACATCTGCCCCTAAGTACCTAATGAGCATCATCCTCATTTGCATGAATAAGTCCTAAGCAAAACCCAATTTTTCAAGGACGTCAGACACAGATTATTCAGTAGTTCTGATTATCTACAATCTAACGTCAGTGGACATATTGGGGGTCATTCCGAGTTGTTCGCTCGTTATTTTTTTGTCGCAACGGAGCGAATAGTCGCTAATGCGCATGCGCAATGTCCGCAGTGCGACTGCGCCAAGTAAATTTGCTATGCAGTTAGGTATTTTACTCACGGCATTACAAGGTTTTTTCTTCGTTCTGGTGATCGTAATGTGATTGACAGGAAGTGGGTGTTTCTGGGCGGAAACTGGCCGTTTTAAGGGTGTGTGCGAAAAAACGCTACCGTTTCTGGGAAAAACGCGGGAGTGGCTGGAGAAACGGAGGAGTGTCTGGGCGAACGCTGGGTGTGTTTGTGACGTCAAACCAGGAACGACAAGCACTGAACTGATCGCAGATGCCGAGTAAGTCTGGAGCTACTCAGAAACTGCTAAGAAGTGTCTATTCGCAATTCTGCTAATCTTTCGTTCGCAATTTTGCTAAGCTAAGATTCACTCCCAGTAGGCGGCAGCTTAGCGTGTGCAATGCTGCTAAAAGCAGCTAGCGAGCAAACAACTCGGAATGACCCCCATTGTTTTCTGTTTTACACAAATGTAGCAATCACGGAGTAGGCTGTGTGTGGTCTTGCGCTAAAGCCTATCTCATTGTTTGTTTTGTTAGCACATTATTACAATGTGAACATTCATTATTAACAGTGAGCGATTGCACATTTATTTCCATGTAAAGTGGGGTGACACCGCAGTACCGCACGCTTGTTCTGTATTATAGAACTCTAGTATCCACATTGGTGCGAAAATATTTCTCCTTATGCCAGGGTAACCCGCAAGCACACTCACAAAACCCATGGACATTAGTGGAGTGGTAAGATCTCTATTAGTACAAATATACGGTCAACGTGTGTGCAAACTCTGACACCTGTGCACATTGGCCATAGAAAGCTACCCTGACTGTGTGCCACTCACACTCCTGGGTCCGCCATCATATTGTTCAGTCTATGTTGCTTTGCAATGCAGACAACACGTGTGTACATTTTAACAAATAACGTGCGTGAGGTCAGTACTATTATCTTTTATACTGTGTTAAGTCACATGACACATGTAATATTTTGACAAACCGGAGTATATTTGTTACACTTCTACACATGTAACTTTATGTGAAGGTGGCCTGTGACTTCCAAAGGACATCGACACACACAGCCTGAGATCTGGCATTTTAATGTAAGTTCAACATAACCAGGAGTGTGGGCAAGCCTGAGACAGAGTGAGAGTGCGTTGTTTCTGGATGTAAGTCACAATTGTAAAGGTCAGACACACGGTTAATGTGTATTCTATGTAGACTGGATCAGTTGTATGGCCTGTTAATCGGCCACATAAACAAAAAAGGCCGTGCGCAGCCTCTGCCGCGCCTATTCAACCTGCTGAGCATCATCAGTTTCATGGCCCTGGTTTATGTGAAAATGGTGGAGCAGTCTCAGGAATCCCTCTGCACACAATAGTGTACTGACACACAGGCCACCAGCCATTTGTGAGGGTGGGATTGTGATCATGTGCTTATGTCCCTTTTTCTAGGGGTAATTTATGTTGAAGATGAAACTCCTCTAAACACGCTTTTCAAAAGCCGGTCTATTTTATTTTCGTTTTTTTTTTACGGATCTCAACTTTTCACATATGCAATGGTCCTTTCACGGGGGAAATTACAAATACGAATCCTTGGTAAATTACCGTGTTCAATACCTAAACAGCCGTGTTTGACCAATGGTGTATTCATTCGTATTTGGGAACTCTGTCGTGAAATACATTACGAATCCCCTCATCACTGCCGAGATTTCTGTTTAGTAAATTCCCGAGATGACACTTTGAGAATAAAAAAAATTGGACAAAATCGGGAGCTTAGTAAATATACCCCCTTGTGTCAGGGCACAGCAGGTAATGTGATGGGGTTCTGCAGATCCCGAGAGAAGGTGGAAGAGTGACATGACCCATACCCTGGTACACTCTCACATAGGAAGTCATATGCTCAGTAACCTCCTAGCGTGATAAGACTTTGTGTCAGGGCACAGCAGGTAACGTGCTTGGGTTCTGCAGTTCCTGTGAGAAGGTGGAAGAGTGAAATGACCAATACTTTGGTTACAGCACCTCCTGTGAAATGGCCCCTAGGTGGTCTCTAATGTGTCTGTGCTATTCTGGAAACCAGTTTGTTTTCAAAGATTTCCTGTATATTTGCTAGCGGTACATGAATGGCAGGGAAACAATTTGTATATCTAGTATAAGTTGTTTTCCTGTACCATTTGTTACACATACAGAGACTGCTGTATAAACTAGGATACAGTTTAAACAACACCAAACTTTGTGTGACAGGAAGGAGGAAATTGCTTCATGCAGTCGTTACCTTCTTTTAAAATGTAATGTATTTATTTCTATTTTGTAAGCTATCCTGATTGGATGGAAAAGACCCAGGGAGGGCTTACCCCCTGTGATGTAGTGTGGTTTTACTGTATAAAGCGGGCTGTGAGTCCTGGGTATTTTACCATCTTCTTTCTGCTGTAAACATCTTGCTGTGTGATATCCCCTGGAAACAGGGACGGTCCTTTTCAGGACTTGATTTGAGTGAATAAACAACATTTGCCTCAAGTCAACCGCCTCATCTTGTGACCAGCAGGGGTATGCCAAACAGAGCTCCATTTTCCGGCTGTCCAGGTCTCCAAGCTACGCCTCCCGCCAGCTACCGTGCAGAGGCCTGGTCAAGCGACCAGTGGGGATCAGTCAACACCACACAGGTGTGGTAAGATGATGTGCTGACTCATACAGAGCAGAACCGTGGTTCCAGATGCCACGGCAAAGAGGAGTCTGGTGGTGGCAGCATTGTATCCACCCACTGACGGTAAGCGTGAATCCCCTAATTGGCCAGGTCCAGTGTGACCTAAAACCATTCCATGACCGCTGAATGCAAGTCAGTGAGGGCTTAGGAAGCGTCCGGTCACAATTGTGTTTTGGAAATAGCTCTCAAGTAGAACATAGGTCTATTGGAAGAGTAGTCAGAGCAGCAGAGTTGGTGATTGGTCTTGTTTAGAGAATATGTGTAAAAGAAGGAGTTTGGTAATGGCAAATAAAGTTAATCATCAAATCAGTGATTATAGAGTATCAGGGCACATACGAGCAGGTTTAAGAATTTTTTTTTCTTTTTTGATTTTAAATTGAATTGTTCTTAATTTGAGTTGCCATAGGATTTCTTGTTCGACACTTTTGTCATTTCACTTCATTTGCATTTAATGTGCTGCAGCAATAATAGACAATTGAATTGATTTAATTCAATTGTTGTGTGTACCTGGTGCCTTAGCATATTTCTGGAAGCCTTGTCCACCACTTCATCTTCAAGTGATCATGTAATTACAAAAATAAAGTTGGGACCAATTTTGTCCAATACACGAGTCATTCACAAAGTAACAGCTGGTTGGCCTAGAAACCTTAGTCCTCTATAAGGGGGTATTCACTGGCAGCACAGAGCATGAACCAAAGAGGTATGGGTGGGTACTTCATTTCCTACTTCTCCATGCAGCTACTGCCATAAACTGCTCCTCTTCCTCCATACTCTATCCAACTTGCATATCTCTCTCCATGCTTCTCCCACCAACCACTGCTCATCTTCCGTACTTCTCCATACTGCTCCTACCATGCACTGCTCCTCTTACTCCATTCCCCATCCTGCTCCCACTCCCTTACTTCTCCATGCTGCTCCTACCATGCACTGTTCCTCTTACTCCATTCCCCATCCTGCTCCCACTCCCTTACTTCTCCATACTGCTCCTACCATGCGCTGCTCCTCTTCCCCATCCTGCTCCCACTCCCTTCTCCATGCTGCTCCTACCATGCACTGTTCCTCTTACTCCATTCCCCATCCTGCTCCCACTTCCTTACTTCTCCATACTGCTCCTACCATGCACTGCTCCTCTTACTCCATTCCCCACCCTGCTCCCACTCCCTTACTTCTCCATGCTGCTCCTACAATGCACTGCTCCTCTTACTCCATTCCCCATCCTGCTCCCACTCCCTTACTTCTCCATGCTGCTCCTACCGTGCACTGCTCCTCTTACTCCATTCCCCATCCTGCTCCCACTCCCTTACTTCTCCATGCTGCTCCTACCGTGCACTGCTCCTCTTACTCCATTCCCCATCCTGCTCCCACTCCCTTACTTCTACATGCTGCTCCTACCGTGCACTGCTCCTCTTACTCCATTCCCCATCCTGCTCCCACTCCCTTACTTCTACATGCTGCTCCTACCATGTACTGCTCCTCTTACTCCATTCCCCATCCTGCTCCCACTCCCTTCTCCATGCTGCTCCTACCACGTACTGCTCCTCTTACTCTATTCCCCATCCTGCTCCCACTCCCTTACTTCTCCATGCTGCTCCTACCATGTACTGCTCCTCTTACTCCATTCCCCATCCTGCTCCCTTACTTCTCCATGCTGCTCCTACCATGCACTGCTCCTCTTACTCTATTCCCCATCCTGCTCCCACTCCCTTACTTCTCCATGCTGCTCCTACCATGCACTGCTCCTCTTACTCCATTCCCCATCCTGCTCCCACTCCCTTACTTCTCCATACAGCTCCTACCATGCACTGCTCCTCTTACTCTGTTCCCCATCCTGCTCCCACTCCCTTACTTCTCCATGCTGCTCCTACCGTGCACTGCTCCTCTTACTCCATTCCCCATCCTGCTCCCACTCCCTTACTTCTCCATGCTGCTCCTACCATGTACTGCTCCTCTTACTCCATTCCCCATCCTGCTCCCTTACTTCTCCATGCTGCTCCTACCATGCACTGCTCCTCTTACTCTATTCCCCATCCTGCTCCCACTCCCTTACTTCTCCATGCTGCTCCTACCGTGTACTGCTCCTCTTACTCCATTCCCCATCCTGCTCCCTTACTTCTCCATGCTGCTCCTACCATGCACTGCTCCTCTTACTCTATTCCCCATCCTGCTCCCACTCCCTTACTTCTCCATGCTGCTCCTACCATGCACTGCTCCTCTTACTCCATTCCCCATCCTGCTCCCACTCCCTTACTTCTCCATGCTGCTCCTACCATACACTGCTCCTCTTACTCCATTCCCTATCCTGCTACCACTCCCTTACTTCTCCATTCTGCTACACCATGAACTGTTCCTATAATTATTATTATTATTATTATCCTTTATTTATATGGCGCCACAAGGGTTCCGCAGTGCCCAATTACAGAGCACATATGCAGATAATGAAAACAGGAAAACAGTGGCTTACAGTTGAAGACAATATAGGACAAGTACAGGGTAACTAAACATAACTACACCAGTAAACGACATACAGTAGAGATACGTTTCAAGGTGGCCAAAAAACTGAGGGATTTGGGCAGTTGAGGATTATTAAAGTAAGAAAAGGATAAGCACATGAGGAAAGAGGACCCTGCTCGTGAGAGCTTACATTCTAAGGGGAGGGGTAGACAGACAGGGGTGGCACAGATGGGTTACATAGAGAGCGTTTAACAGAGGGTTAGGATGAGATTTGGCTGGGTTTGGAAAAGAAGTGGGTCTTAAGAGCCTGTTGGAAGTTCTGTAGAGAGGTGGAGAGTCTTAGGGGGAGAGGAAAAGAATACCAGAGAAAGGAAGCAACACGTGAAAAATCTTGGAGATAGGAGTGGGAGGAAGTAATCAGAAGACAAGAGAGTCGGCGTGCATTAGCAGAGCGAAAAGGATGGGTGGGGAGCGAAAAGGATGGGTGGGAGAGTAAAGAGAGATAAGGTCAGAGATGTAGATGGGAGAGGAGTGGGTGAGGGCTTTGTAAGCAGTGCCAGATTAAGGTCCAAATGGGCCTGGAGCTGAACTGAAATTTCCAAAGGGCCTATTATGCGCTGCTGCTGGGGGTGTGACTTATGATGTGGCGGCATGACCAGTGGTCTGCGTCAATGGGCTGTGGCACGTGCCTTCCTTCAATCACCTTAATTGCCCTCTGTGCATCCATTAACCCATCTCTAACCAATTCATTATCAATCCCTTCTCATAGTAGCCATTAGCACATTCATCCACCCTATAAGCTCCCCACACACAGCAGCATCCATTACTACCACACTGCAGAAGCCATTACTACACACACCGCAGAACCCATTACTACACACACCGCAGAACCCCAAACTATGCACACTGCAGAACCCATTACTACACACACCGCAGAACCCCAAACTATGCACACTGCAGCACCCCTTACTACATACACCGCAGAACCCCTTACTACACACACAGCAGAACCCATTACTACACGCACAGCAGCACCTGTTAACTACCCCCACCTAGAAATTGATTAACCATTCATTAATCAATTTCAACATCCCAGTGCCCACATATATACAGGTTGTGTATCCCTTATCCAAAATGCTTGGGACCAGAAGTATTTTGGATAAGGGATTTTCTGTATTTTGGAATAATTGCGTACCATAATGAGATATCATGGTGACGGGGCCCAAGTCTAAGCACAGAATGCATTTATGTCTCATATACACCTTATACACATCATATACACCTTATACACATCATATACACCTTATACACATCATATACACATCATATACACCTTATACACACCATATACACATCATATACACCTTATACACATCATATACACCTCATACACATCATGTACACCTTATACTCATCATATACACCTCATACACATCATATACACCTTATACACATCATATACACACCATATATACCTTATACACATCATATACACCTCATACACATCATATACACCTCATACACATCATATACACCTCATACACATCATATACACCTTATACACATCATATACACCTCATACACATCATATACACCTCATACACATCATATACACCTTATACACATCATATACACCTTATACACAGCCTGGAGGTCATTTAATACAATATTTTTAATAACTTTATGTATAAAACAAAGTTTGTGTACATTGAGCCATCAGAAAACAAAGGTTTCACTATCTCATTATCACTCAAAAAATTCCGTATTTCAGAATATTCCGTATTTCGAAAGATTTGGTTATGGGATACTCAACCTATATATATATATATATATATATATATATATATATATATATATATGGGTGGTCTTCAGTATGCCGGATCCCGCATGCCGACACATTTTCTCCCTCTTGGGGGGGTACTCGACCCCCCTGGAGGGAGAATAAATAGTGTGGCGCGCCTAGCGCATCACCGTGCCCGCAGCGCTTGGCACCTGGTTCTTATACATTGTGAGGAGGGAAGCGACAGCCCCACTCCAGAGGACCTTTTGCATTTGTGTGTATATATATATATATATATATATATATAGTACTGTCCATACACTAAGGAACCCCACAGGAACCAAGCTCAGGATAGACCAGCACACTGTTCAATCATATGAATATCTTTCTGTGTTTTAATAAAGTGCAAAAGTTTCAATGCAAACATGCAGCACAGGTAATTTAGCAGCAAAGTATCATATGCAGTGATATACTCAACATCCCAACAGCCGTTTCGTATGCCTTCATCAGGGGAATAGTAAGTTCAGCATATTTGCCAAAGCACTGCTCGTCCTGCAGTGCAACAGAATAAAGTGCCAAGTGCCCAAACGCTGCAATGCAAACGCAGCCTATTTAAACCCGGTGTATAATTACCTGATGATCATCTGTTGCCGCCGGCCACACGTGTGGAACAGTCCGACATCACCCGGAAGCGCCGCAATGAGCTGCGCTCCGGTAACGACGTCAGAGGACTGGCGTGCCCACACTTCCCTGCACACAAGATGCTGGGCCGCGTCACACCACCACTCCCCCGAAATACGGAATATTCTGAAACACGGAATTTTTTGAGTGATAATGAGATAGGCACTTTATTCTGTTGCACTGCAGGACGAGCAGTGCTTTGGCAAATATGCTGAACTTACTATTCCCCTGATGAAGGCATACAAAACGGCTGTTGGGATGTTGAGTATATCACTGCATATGATACTTTGCTGCTAAATTACCTGTGCTGCATGTTTGCATTGAAACTTTTGCACTTTATTAAAACACAGAAAGATATTCATATGATTGAACAGTGTGCTGGTCTATCCTGAGCTTGGTTCCTGTGGGGTTCCTTAGTGTATGGACAGTACTGTGTTATTTATCTGACCTGGCACCTAGCAATTGACCTGGAAGTGTGCTGCGGCTCTACTTGTGGAAATTATATATATATATATATATATATACACACGCAGACACACAAATAAAGTACACACACTCACCCACCACCACATACACACACACACACATACAGTACATACACCACACATATAGTACACACACGCACACAGTATACACAGATACAGTAGACACACACACACACACACACACAGTACACACACTTATTGATTCCACTAAACAAGCCATTAACCACTTGCCTGACATGGTGACATCAGATGCGACCATGCCTGCAACTGCTCTATCTGACCTGGAGGCACAGCATGCAACCGTGCTGCCGATCACTGCAGGATCCCCCCCCCCCTTCCAGCGGCTGCAGACAATGGCAGCCGCTGGGGAGAGCAAATGAACCCTCCCAAGCCACCCCCTGACCCCTCCCTGCATACCTGCAGGCTGTCTCAGCTTTCAAAATGCTATAGTCGCAATGTTCCCGATGTTCAGATGGTCATGATGTTCCCGATCGATGTTTCGATGTTGGGGGTGATTTTTTTAAATAAATAAACAAACATTTTTTTTTTATTTTTTTTTAACTAAAATCATTTGGGATAGGGTTAAAGTCATGTTCTTCACTTAATTCACTCATAAAAATACCCGACAATTTCAGAGCGGTTTTCGACAAAATAAATCGTCAGTCAAGTGGTTAAACTTACCAGGCTTCCTTCATCAGCAGCAGCTCCCCGTACAGCATGGGGGTGGAGCTTGGGACTGTGACAGGCTCAGGTCCGTGTGAGGGAGACACGATTTTGGCGGCACAGTCCCGTTTCTCACGGTCTGTCCCGCTATCCCACCGTGGTGAAGGGGGGGCAGTTGAGAGATCCCCCCATGAAGGTCCCTATCCCTCTATATTACGCTATATGCAGGTCCCTATCTCTCTGTATTACGCCGCACGCAGGATCCACATCCCTCTATATTACAACACACGGCGGTCCCTGTGCCCACTTTTCTTCATTCTCTCTGCTCTTTGAAGCCCCTTTAGTCTTTATACTTTATTCTATTTAAACTTTATTCTTCCTTTCTTTTCTCTATATCTTACTCACATGGTTTCATTTCTTGTCTCTCACATAAGTGACTTCCTTTCTTATCTCTCACATAGAGCATCGTTACCTCTCTCTCTCTATTACCTACTTGTCTTTGCTGCCTCAGGATCCACTCTCTTTCTTCTCACTCCACTCTGTTTCTCATCACTAGCCCACATTCATCTCTTTTCTCTCCCTCACCCCTTCGCATGTTTTACTACCTTGCACTGGTTTACCAGAGGCTGCTGCTGAACCTCTTCCTCCTGCCTCTTCAGTCTGTGTTGTCAGTCACAGCAGGCTCACAGCGCAGGCTTGCAGCAGTGCAGAGAGATGGCCCCGCCCCGCATGACGTCACGCAGGGGCGGAGCTTGTAGAATGAGGAAGTGCTGCGCGGATCTCAGCATACTGATAGCTTCTGTGCAGGGACTGTTTCCTAGGCTACCTGGTCGGAGCTGAACTCTAATCATGGCAGTCGGAGGGGTGAGTCAGCCCACTAGAGAGTGCTGGAGCTAGAGTAGGAGATGCACGGGAGAGGATGTCCGCTGGCAGTCTGTGACAGGAAACAGATTTTTCCTGTCACTGCTGTCACTCCTGTGGGCCTATTTTCAATGAGGGGCCTGGAGCTGCAGCTCCATCCGCCCCACTGTTAATCCGGCCATGTTTGTAAGTGAGTGTGAGAAGTTTGAATTGGATTCTGAAAGGGAAGGGGAGCCAGTGATGGGCCTGTAGGAGAGGAGAGGTGGACGTAGTGTGTTTGGTGAGGAAGATGAGTCGGCTGCAGCATTGAGGATGGATTGGAGTGGAGAGAGGTAATTGTCAGGGAGGCCAGTTAGGAGGAGATTACAGGAATCCAATCTGGAAATAATCAATGAGTGAATAATGATCTTAGTAGCATCCTGAGTGAGAAAAGGTCTGATCCTGGAAATGTTTTTTAGATGAAAACTCCATTCTCCTTGCTTCTTACACTAACTTACTTCTCCATACTGCTCCTACCATGCACTGCTCCTCTTACCCTATTCCCCATCCTTCTCCATGCTGCTCCTACCATGCACTGCTCCTCTTACCCTATTCCCCATCCTTCTCCATAACTTCTCCATGCTGCTCCTACCATGCACTGCTCCTCTTACCCCATTCCCCATCCTGCTCCCACTCCCTTACTTCTCCATGCTGATCCTACCATGCACTGCTCCTCTTACTCCATTCCCCATCCTGCTCCCACTCCCTTACTTCTCCATGCTGATCCTACCATGCACTGCTCCTCTTACTCCATTCCCCATCCTGCTCCCACTCCCTTACTTCTCCATGCTGATCCTACCATGCACTGCTCCTCTTACCCTATTCCCCATCCTTCTCCATAACTTCTCCATGCTGATCCTACCATGCACTGTTCCTCTTACTCTGTTCCCCATCCTGCTCCCACTCCCTTACTTTTCCATGCTGATCCTACCATGCACTGCTCCTCTTACTCCATTCCCCATCCTGCTCCCACTCCCTTACTTCTCCATGCTGATCCTACCATGCACTGCTCCTCTTACCCTATTCCCCATCCTTCTCCATAACTTCTCCATGCTGATCCTACCATGCACTGTTCCTCATACTCTGTTCCCCATCCTGCTCCCACTCAATGACTTCTCCATGCTGATCCTACCATGCACTGTTCCTCTTACTCTGTTCCCCATCCTGCTCCCACTCCCTTACTTCTCCATGCTGATCCTGATAGTGTATGAGCTTCCTTTAAATGGCAAATATATATTGATTCAAGCTTTTTCACATTTAACAAAGATATTTACTGCTCCTCACTTCTTTAGGTTAGTGTTTCCTTAAGAAGCTTCACAGATATATTATAAGCAACATTGTATTTCAAAGCATGAATTACTCATTGTTATAACGCCAGATGTATTCCAAGGCCAGTCAAGCATATCGCCAAAAGTTCTGAACATTGGGGAGGATTTTGACCTGTCCTGACCTCCAGAAGGGATGTTCCGGGAAAGCTGATAATCGCAAAGCAATAAATATGTTTTAATTGCAATTTATAATATTGTTTGACAGATGACGTGTTTCAGTTTTCAAGACATACATGGTGTATGCTGATTGGCTAATTGTATTGGCACACATGAATCCTTTGTTCTTCTGCTATAAAAATAAAGCCATGATGGCCCCCTAACAGATCAACTATGAACTGCTTAGGTTACACAATGATCCTGTGTCACTTATTCATTCACTGATCTCCAACCGGTTGCTAAGGGAAACAGCATTCTGACTGATGACTGAAGAGAATTCATAATCAGACCTGAATAGGTTAACATACGCTATCAATCCTACCAAGCACTGTTCCTCTTACTCTGTTCCCCATCCTGCTCCCACTCCCTTACTTCTCCATGCTGCTCCTACCATGCCCTGCTCCTCTTACCCTATTCCCCATTCTTCTCCATAACTTCTCCATGCTGCTCCTACCATGCACTGCTCCTCTTACTCCATTCCCCATCCTGCTCCCACTCCCTTACTTCTCCATGCTGATCCTACCATGCACTGCTCCTCTTACTCCATTCCCCTTCCTGCTCCCACTCCCTTACTTCTCCATGCTGATCCTACCATGCACTGCTCCTCTTACCCTATTCCCCATCCTTCTCCATAACTTCTCCATGCTGATCCTACCATGCACTGTTCCTCTTACTCTGTTCCCCATCCTGCTCCCACTCCCTTACTTTTCCATGCTGATCCTACCATGCACTGCTCCTCTTACTCCATTCCCCATCCTGCTCCCACTCCCTTACTTCTCCATGCTGATCCTACCATGCACTGCTCCTCTTACCCTATTCCCCATCCTTCTCCATAACTTCTCCATGCTGATCCTACCATGCACTGTTCCTCATACTCTGTTCCCCATCCTGCTCCCACTCAATGACTTCTCCATGCTGATCCTACCATGCACTGTTCCTCTTACTCTGTTCCCCATCCTGCTCCCACTCCCTTACTTCTCCATGCTGATCCTACCAAGCACTGTTCCTCTTACTCTGTTCCCCATCCTGCTCCCACTCCCTTACTTCTCCATGCTGCTCCTACCATGCCCTGCTCCTCTTACCCTATTCCCCATCCTTCTCCATAACTTCTCCATGCTGCTCCTACCATGCACTGCTCCTCTTACTCCATTCCCCATCCTGCTCCCACTCCCTTACTTCTCCATGCTGATCCTACCATGCACTGCTCCTCTTACTCCATTCCCCATCCTGCTCCCACTCCCTTACTTCTCCATGCTGATCCTACCATGCACTGCTCCTCTTACCCTATTCCCCATCCTTCTCCATAACTTCTCCATGCTGATCCTACATGCACTGTTCCTCTTACTCTGTTCCCCATCCTGCTCCCACTCCCTTACTTTTCCATGCTGATCCTACCATGCACTGCTCCTCTTACTCCATTCCCCATCCTGCTCCCACTCCCTTACTTCTCCATGCTGATCCTACCATGCACTGCTCCTCTTACCCTATTCCCCATCCTTCTCCATAACTTCTCCATGCTGATCCTACCATGCACTGTTCCTCTTACTCTGTTCCCCATCCTGCTCCCACTCCCTTACTTCTCCATGCTGATCCTACCATGCACTGTTCCTCTTACTCTGTTCCCCATCCTGCTCCCACTCCCTTACTTCTCCATGCTGATCCTACCAAGCACTGTTCCTCTTACTCTGTTCCCCATCCTGCTCCCACTCCCTTACTTCTCCATGCTGCTCCTACCATGCACTGCTCCTCTTACCCTATTCCCCATCCTTCTCCATAACTTCTCCATGCTGCTCCTACCATGCACTGCTCCTCTTACTCCATTCCCCATCCTGCTCCCACTCCCTTACTTCTCCATGCTGATCCTACCATGCACTGCTCCTCTTACTCCATTCCCCATCCTGCTCCCACTCCCTTACTTCTCCATGCTGATGCTACCATGCACTGCTCCTCTTACCCTATTCCCCATCCTTCTCCATAACTTCTCCATGCTGATCCTACATGCACTGTTCCTCTTACTCTGTTCCCCATCCTGCTCCCACTCCCTTACTTTTCCATGCTGATCCTACCATGCACTGCTCCTCTTACTCCATTCCCCATCCTGCTCCCACTCCCTTACTTCTCCATGCTGATCCTACCATGCACTGCTCCTCTTACCCTATTCCCCATCCTTCTCCATTACTTCTCCATGCTGCTCCTACCATGCACTGCTCCTCTTACTCCATTCCCCATCCTGTTCCCACTCCCTTACTTCTCCATGCTGCTCCTACCATACACTGCTCCTCTTACTCCATTCCCCATCTTGCTCCCACTCCCTTACTTCTCCATGCTGCTCCTACCATGCACTGGTCCTCTTACTCTATTCCCCATCCTGCTCCCACTCCATTACTTCTCCATGTTGCTTCACCATGCACTGCTACTATTCCTCCATTCTACTTCCTGCTTCCACTCCTTTACTTCTCCTTTCTTCTTCCTCCATGCTTTGCTCCTCTTCCTGCATTCTCCATCCTGCTTCCACTCCCTTTTCTCTAACGTCCTAGTGGATGCTGGGAACTCCGAAAGGACAATGGGGAATAGCGGCTCCGCAGGAGACTGGGCTCAACTAAAAGAAAGCTTTAAGACTACCTGGTGTGCACTGGCTCCTCCCACTATGACCCTCCTCCAAGCCTCAGTTAGATTTCTGTGCCCGGCCGAGCTGGATGCACACTAGGGGCTCTCCTGAGCTCCTAGAAAGAGAGTTTATTTTAGGTTTTTTATTTTACAGTGAGACCTGCTGGCAACAGGCTCACTGCATCGAGGGACTAAGGGGAGAAGAAGCGAACCTACCTGCTTGCAGCTAGCTTGGGCTTCTTAGGCTACTGGACACCATTAGCTCCAGAGGGATCGACTGCATGGAACTGGCCTTGGTGTTCGTTCCCGGAGCCGCGCCGCTGTCCCCCTTACAGAGCCAGAAGCAAGAAGAGGTCCGGAAAATCGGCGGCAGAAGACATCAGTCTTCACCAAGGTAGCGCACAGCACTGCAGCTGTGCGCCATTGCCCCTCATGCACACTTCACACTCTGGTCACTGAGGGTGCAGGGCGCTGGGGGGGGGTGCCCTGAGCAGCAATAAAAACACCTTGGCTGGCAAATATATCACAATATATAGCCCCAGAGGCTATATATGTGATAAATACCCCTGCCAGAATCCATAAAAAAGCGGGAGAAAAGTCTGCGAAAAAGGGGCGGAGCTATCTCCCTCAGCACACTGGCGCCATTTTCTCTTCACAGTGCAGCTGGAAGACAGCTCCCCAGGCTCTCCCCTGTAGTTTGCAGGCTCAAAGGGTTAAAAAGAGAGGGGGGGCACTAAATT
Organism: Pseudophryne corroboree; assembly: GCF_028390025.1. Lineage (NCBI taxonomy): Eukaryota > Metazoa > Chordata > Amphibia > Anura > Myobatrachidae > Pseudophryne > Pseudophryne corroboree. The sequence goes on from NC_086444.1 coordinate 4,925,917, forward strand.
TAGGCGCAATATTGTATATACAAGCAGCTATTGGGAGAAATTCACTCAATATAGTGTTAATCCCTAAATTATATAGCGCTCTGGTGTGTGCTGGCATACTCTCTCTCTGTCTCCCCAAAGGGCTGTGTGGGGTCCTCTCCTCAGTCAGAGCATTCCCTGTGTGTGTGCGGTGTGTCGGTACGGCTGTGTCGACACGTTTGATGAGGAGGCTTATGTGATGGTAGAGCAGATGCCGATAAATGTGATGTCGCCCCCTGTGGGGCCGACACCAGAGTGGATGGATAGGTGAAAGGTATAAACCGACAGTGTCAACTCCTTACATAAAAGGCTGGATGACGTAACAGCTATGGGACAGCCGGCTTCTCAGCCCGCGCCTGCCCAGGCGTCTCAAAGGCCATCAGGGGCTCAAAAACGCCCGCTCCCTCAGATGGCAGACACAGATGTCGACACGGAGTCTGACTCCAGTGTCGACGAGGTTGAGACATATACACAATCCACTAGGAACATCCGTTACATGATCCCGGCAATAAAAAATGTGTTACACATTTCTGACATTAACCCAAGTACCACTAAAAAAGGGTTTTATGTTTGGGGAGAAAAAGCAGGCAGTGTTTTGTTCCCCCATCAAATGAGTGAATGAAGTGTGAAAAAGCGTGGGTTCCCCCGATAAGAAACTGGTAATTTCTAAAAAGTTACTGATGGCGTACCCTTTCCCACCAGAGGATAAGTTACGCTGGGAGATATCCCCTAGGGTGGATAAGGCGCTCACACGTTTGTCAAAAAAGGTGGCACTGCCGTCTTAGGATACGGTCACTTTGAAGGTACCTGCTGATAAAAAGCAGGAGGCTATCCTGAAGTCTGTATTTACACACTCAGGTACTAGACTGAGACCTGCAGATAGTGCTGCTGCAGCGTGGTCTGTAACCCTGTCAAACAGGGATACTATTTTGCGAACATAAGACGTCGTCTTATATATGAGGGATGCACAGAGGGATATTTTGCCGGCTGGCATCCAGAATTAATGCAATGTCCATTCTGTCAGGAGGGTATTAGAGACCCGACACTGGACAGGTGATGCTGACTTTAAAAGGCACATAGAGCCTTATAAGGGTGAGGAATTGTTTGGGGATGGTCTCTGGGACCTCGTATCCACAGCAACAGCTGGGAAGAAATTTTTTTTACCTCAGGTTTCCTTACAGCCTAAGAAAGCACTGTATTATCAGGTACAGTCCTTTCGGCTTCAGAAAAGCAAGCGGGTAAAAGGCGCTTCCTTTCTGCACAGAGACGAGGCAAGAGGGAAAAAGCTGCACCAGTCAGCCAGTTCCCAGAATCAAAATTCTTCCCCCGCTTCCTCTGAGTCCACCGCATGACGCGGGGGCTCCACAGGCGTAGCCAGGTACGGAGGGGGGCCGCCTCAAAAATTTCAGCCATCAGTGGGCTCGCTCACAGGTGGATCCCTGGATCCTTCAAGTAGTATCTCAGGGGTACAAGCTGGAATTCGAGGCGTCTCCCCCCCGCCGTTTCCTCAAATCTGCCTTGCCGACAACTCCCTCAGGCAGGGAGGCTGTGCTAGAGGCAATTCACAAGCTGTATTCCGAGCAGGTGATAGTCAAGGTGCGCCTACTTCAACAAGGACGGGGTTACTATTCCACACTGTTTGTGGTACCGAAACCGGACGGTTCGGTGAGACGCATTTTAAATTTTAAATCCTTGAACACATACATAAAAAAATTCAAGTTCAAGATGGAATCGCTCAGGGCGGTTATTGCAAGCCTGGAGGAGGGGGACATCAAGGAGGCTTACCTACATGTCCCCATTTACCATCCTCACCAGGAGTACCTCAGATTTGTGGTACAGGATTGCCATTACCAATTCCAAACACTGCCGTTTGGACTGTCCACGGCACCGAGGGTCTTTACCAAGGTAATGGCAGAAATGATGATACTCCTTCGAAAAAGGGAGTTTTAATTATCCCGTACTTGGACGATCTCCTTATAAAGGCGAGGTCCAAGGAGCAGTTGTTGGTCGGAGTAGCACTATCTCGGGAAGTGCTACAACAGCACGGATGGATTCTATACATTCAAAAGTCACAGCTGGTTCCTACCACACGTCTACTGTTCCTGGGGATGGTTCTGGACACAGAACAGAAAAAAGTGTTTCTCCCGCAGGAGAAAGCCAAGGAGCTGTCATCTCTAGTCAGAGACCTCCTGAAACCAAAACAGGTATCGGTGCATCACTGCACACGAGTCCTGGGAAAAATGGTAGCTTCTTACGAAGCAAAATTCCATTCGGCAGGTTCCATGCAAGAACCTTTCAGTGGGACCTCTTGGACAAGTGGTCGGGATCGCATCTTCAGATGCATCGGCTGATAACCCTGTCTCCAAGGACCAGGGTATCTCTACGGTGGTGGCTGCAGAGTGCTCATCTTCAAGAGGGCCGCAGATTCGGCATACAGGACTGGGTCCTGGTAACCACGGATGCCAGCCTTCGAGGCTGGGGGGCAGTCACACAGGGAAGAAATTTCCAAGGACTTTGGTCAAGTCAGGAGTCGTCCCTACACATAAATATTCTGGAACTGAGGGCCATTTACAATGCCCTAAGTCTGGCAAGGCCTCTGCTTCAAAACCAGCCGGTACTGATCCAATCAGACAACATCACGGCAGTCGCCCATGTAAACCGACAGGGCGGCACAAGAAGCAGGATGGCGATGGCAGAAGCCACAAGGATTCTCCGATGGGCGGAAAATCACGTCTTAGCACTGTCAGCAGTGTTCATTCCGGGAGTGGACAACTGGGAAGCAGACTTCCTCAGCAGACACGACCTACACCCGGGAGAGTGGGGACTTCATCCAGAAGTCTGCCAACTGTTGGTAAACCGTTGGGAAAGGCCACAGGTGGACATGATGGCGTCCCGCCTAAACAAAAAGACTAGATATTGCGCCAGGTCAAGGGACCCTCAGGCAATAGCTGTGGACGCTCTAGTGACACCGTTGGTGTACCGGTCGGTTTATGTATTCCCTCCTCTGCCTCTCATACCAAAGGTACTGAGAATAATAAGAAAACGAGGAGTAAGAACGATACTCATGGTTCCGGATGGGCCAAGAAGAGCTTGGTGCCCAGAACTTCAAGAAATGATATCAGAGGACCCATGGCCTCTACCGCTCAGACAGGATCTGCTACAGCAGGGACCCTGTCTGTTCCAAGACTTACCGCGGCTGCGTTTGACGGCATGGTGGTTGAATTCCGGATCCTAAAGGAAAAGGGCATTCCGGAGGAAGTCATTCCTACGCTGATAAAAGCCAGGAAAGAAGTAACCGCAAACCATTATTACCGTATTTGGCGAAAATATGTTGCGTGGTGTGAGGCCAGGAAGGCCCCAACAGAGGAATTTCAACTGGGTCGTTTTCTGCACTTCCTACAGTCAGGAGTGACTATGGGCCTAAACTTGGGTTCCATTAAGGTCCAGATTTCGGCTCTGTCGATTTTCTTCCAGAAAGAACTGGCTTCACTGCCTGGAGTTCAGACATTTGTAAAGGGAGTGCTACATATTCAGCCCCCTTTTGTGCCTCCTGTGGCACCTTGGGATCTCAACGTGGTGTTGAGTTTCCTAAAATCACATTGGTTTGAGCCACTTAAAACTGTGGATTTGAAATATCTAACGTGGAAAGTGGTCATGTTATTGGCCTTGGCTTCGGCCAGGCGTGTGTCAGAATGGGCGGCTTTGTCATGTAAAAACCGTTATCTGATTTTCCATATGGATAGGGCAAAATTGAGGACTCGTCCCCAGTTTCTCCCTAAGGTGGTATCAGCTTTTCACTTGAACCAACCTATTGTAGTGCCTGCGGCTACTAGGGACTTGGAAGATTCCAAGTTACTGGACGTAGTCAGGGCCTTAAAAAATTATATTTCCAGGACGGCTGGAGTCAGGAAAACTGACTCGCTTTTTATCCTGTAGGCACCCAACAAAATAGATGCTCCTGCTTCTAAGCAGACTATTGCTCGCTGAATTTGTAGCACAATTCAGCTGGAGCATTCTGCGGCTGGATTGCCGCATCCTAAATAAGTAAAAGCCCATTCCAAGAGGAAAGTGGGCTCATCTTGGGCGGCTGCCCGAGGGGTCTCGGCTTTACAACTTTGCCGAGCTGCAACTTGGTCAGGGGCAAACACGTTTGCTAAATTCTACAAATTTGATACCCTGGCTGAGGAGGACCTGGAGTTCTCTCATTCGGTACTGCAGAGTCATCCGCACTCTCCCGCCCGTTTGGGAGCTTTGGTATAATCCCCATGGTCCTTTCGGAGTTCCCAGCATCCACTAGGACGTCAGAGAAAATAAGATTTTACTCACCGGTAAATCTATTTCTCGTAGTCCGTAGTGGATGCTGGGCGCCCATCCCAAGTGCGGATTGTCTGCAATACTTGTATATAGTTATTGTTAACTAAAGGGTTATTGTTATGAGCCATCTGTTGAGAGGCTCAGTTATGTTTCATACTGTTAACTGGATATGGTATCACGAGTTATACGGTGTGATTGGTGTGGCTGGTTTGAGTCTTACCCGGGATTCAAAATCCTTCCTTATTGTGTCAGCTCTTCCGGGCACAGTGTCCTAACTGAGGCTTGGAGGAGGGTCATAGTGGGAGGAGCCAGTGCACACCAGGTAGTCTAAAAGCTTTCTTTTAGTTGTGCCCAGTCTCCTGCGGAGCCGCTATTCCCCATGGTCCTTTCGGAGTTCCCAGCATCCACTACGGACTACGAGAAATAGATTTACCGGTGAGTAAAATCTTATTTTATTCCCTTCACTTTCCTTTCCCCACTCCCTTAGTTTTCTATGTTGCTTCTACCATGGACTGCACCCCTTCCTTCATTCTGCATCCTGGCCCTCCACTATTCTCCATGCTGCTCCCACTGAGTACTGCAACTTTTCCTCTATTCCCCATCCCGCCCCTACTTCATTACCTCTCCATGCTGCTCCCACCAAGCATTGCTATTCTTCACCCATTCTCCATTCTGCTCCTACTCCCTTACTTTTCTATGCTGAACCTAACATGCGCTGTTCCTCATCCTCCATTCCTTGTCCTGCTCGCTCTACCTCACTTATCATTCTGCTTCACCATTGTCAAAGTCAGAAAAATATCCCCATACACACTGCCATATTTGCACCGCACACTGGTCCGCGCTGCGCATGCGTACGCTCTCCCGTGAAGGCGCATACCCGCAATAGCGTGCACCCGCGGGCGCACGGTATGCGTATTTACGGTAGAGCTTATGTAATCGTAGCGTGCGACTCATTCGTTACATATTTTCACAATTAATGTAGTTTGTAGATCATGGTCCCTTTGATAGTTTCTGAAAGTTTGGTTAACATAGAATGTCCCTGACCTGAGGAATCCCTCTTTGTATCGTAGGAAGGGTCTAACAGGAGTCATGCAGCAGTGTTTGGTACCCATCGGAAGAGTATTTAATTAGCAATATTCCGGTGTTGGTTTGGAGCGTATTAATCGCTCGTGCGAATAGTTATGGACATAAGAAGTTTATGTCCATTTCTATTATTTACTCATACTCAGGTATGCGGCGGGAAACCTAGTTTCCCACCCACCTGAGCTGTTTGAAATCGTCACAGCCCACCTGTATGAATCACCCTATGACCTTTTGTTATGATACGGGGCCGAATTCCGACGTCCAATGGACAATGGGATTGTAGGGACTGTAAGATTGCATTGTGTGTGGGGCATAAATAGGCAGGCCGACCACATCCAGCTCTCACTCTTCAACGGTTCTCATTGCTGAAAATCGGGTGCTGGATGTCCAGGCGCATGCGATCGTTTACCCTTGTGCGTAAGTTTTCTCTCCGTAATCATTGTCTTACTGTGAGACAATTTCTCTCATCTCTCTCCATTTCTCTCTCTCTCTCTCTCTCCTTTCTCTTTTCTCTCACATCTCCCCTAGACTAGTATTGTATTGTATTAGATAGTATTGTATTTTGGTTAGGAAGTCTCTGTTATATTGTAGTGTATCATTTGTACTGTTATCCCCTTTTACAAGTATATTAGATATAATACAGTTAATAGGCTTTGGACCCTAAACCAGTATCTGTGTATTTCCTATAGTGTTAAGTGTTCACTTGAGCGTCGGTGACGCTCAAGCAGCTTTGTAGTTAGTCAGTTTACACAAGGTTGCACTTACACCCTGTATTCACATTAAGGTATTCTGTGTATTTCATTGGTATAAGGTTTAGACATAAAGGTATAGCGTTGTGAGCGTCTGCGCCGCTGGTGATCTCCTCGTGGTCTCGAGCGTCCGCTACGCCATAGCGAATCATTACTCTAATCATAGCCAATAACGTGTTGTCCTGTGATCACTGGGCCGTGAGCGAACGTGACGCTTGAGCGCCTCGCCTACGGCTGAGCGATCGTTACGCAAATAGCGTACCCTTACGGTACTTCTTAAGTAAGCAGCGTACAGTGTTCTTAGACTTCATAAAGGGTTGTTTATACGACAAAGGAATTTAGCATTGTCAATTGGGGACTCGTCCTGTCCTTCACATATCTGCACTAGGTAGATCAGCAGACATTATCCCTCAGCAAAGGGCGGGAGGTTGTCTTGTAGTGCTGACGGGATAAGCGTCTGCTTCGCTTAGATAACGAGTGCTGAAGGAATCCGGGAACCGGAGGTAAGAACAAAACGCTAGTGTCTTTTAAAACTGTTTATTTTTCTGTCTTGCGGACACGCACATATATATATCTGCATTTCTTTTTCATTTGTGTATTTTCGTATATCACTCTCCTGTCTGCCAGTTTTATAGTTAATAAACGTGCTGAGAGAGATTTGCCGCTATTTCAATAGTTTGAGTAAAAGTAATATAGTTAAAATATAGACAAACACACAGCTTGTCAGTGTGGTGCGCGGTAGATGATAAAGGATCCTCTACATTGATAAAAGTAGAAATTGTGTTACGGTGGATCTTTGTTTGCGTACACGTGTCTCTAACAAAGACTAGCGTACGCAATCCAAAGGCAGACGCACGCAGCGTATATTACGCAAAGGAGCGTCTGTGTACGCCCACGTAACTCAAACCACAAGTTGATTTTCAACGCAAAGCGATAAGTAGCGCAACGCGGTAAATAATGCAAGGCGATAAATAGCACAAATTGATTTCAGCTTTCCAAAACTTAGGTTAAATACCTTACTTTACTGTAATACCTCTGGGGAGAGCTATCAGACTACGGGAAATGATTTTTCTGATCAGAAAACTATAAGAATGATATTGGGTTGAAAACGGTATGAGTGTATTGAATCCCGCTTTGTGGACTTTGTGATCTATGTGATAATCCCGCTTTGTGAACTTTGTGATCTATGTGGAACGTGATGAGCACGATCTGAGTGAAAACGTGCAACAGAGTGTGATAAAGTTTTCGTTGTATTACGCTCTGGCTGTTTTGGAGCACAGTAGGGAGACTCCAATGATCCTACCATTTATGGGCAACAAGTGTCTATAAGTGGTACGATTGGACCGCACGGTTGTATGTGTGACCAATAACGCAACGTGATATGAGGTCGTATATCCATGCGTAAATCTTGCCCTCATACGTGTTGTAGGGAGCACATGCAAGCGTGATTTGTGTAAAGAAAAAGGAAGGGAATTTTCTCAGGAAAATCTCTAGAGATAGGGCCTGCAACGGCTACACGTGTCTGCTAGAAGGCGGAACGGAGATACCCGGAGCAGAAGAAGTTCAGTGGAAGAGCTTTAAGGATTTCCAACGAAGTTCTGTGTTTGGTGCATTTTAGGAAGTTTTTCTGTGTTAAAAAGGTCCACAATGGCAGCCAAGTGCACAATACAGAGACGGTCGGAGGTCAGGATTCAGACTCCAGAGGCTTGCAGACCCCAAGGGTCTGCTCGGTCAGTAATGTGGGGGAAATATGGTCCCCACTCTGAGACCTTTTGTGACGAATGGACACGAATGACTGCGGGGGATAAGACACCATTTCCCGGGATAGGTAGTTTTGACTCAGAGGTGTTGCGTAATTTAAGGCGAAGGATATGTCTCATCAAATCAGCAAAGAGACGAATCAAGCATTATGATTGTTTACAGATATGGCAACAGGAGGGTGAAATGCAAAGAAATGTCACTTACTTACCTAACTTTCATCTTGAGAGGGGAGAGATGGCAATGGAGGGGATTGTGGTTGCGGAGAGAAGCACAAGGGTAAACAATAAAAATGCTCTTAGCAACAGTAGTACAGATAATAAGAATAAATGTGATAAATGTAACAATGCTAATTGTAATGCTGTTGAATGTACAACTATTAACCCATGCAAGTCGCACCCCATGTTAAACTTTCCTCAGGAACACCAACAAGAAAGTGAACCCAGAACGATGTCGGCACCTCCTCCAGAAGCCATCACACAAGACATCCAGGTGGACGCGACCCAATCGGTAAAAACTGTAATCAAACCCCCTAATGGAGGGTCAGGTGAGGTCGTGTCCACAGGTATGTATGGTATTATACATCACGCACAAACAAATGTACCTTATATAATAGAATCAATTCAGAATGACATTACTGGACTTAATCCTGTTAGGGTAATTGCAGTACCAAATGGGGAAACTGACTCTTCAGGAATCACTCCTGTCAGGAACACCGCCATGTACTGCCCTTTTTCCCGAACAGAATTAAGAACAATTCTGTCTGAATTTCCTGATCCCAGGAAAGACTTAGTTGCTTGTCAAAGATACATTAGAGTGCTAGGACATACTGCAGAGCCGAATAACAAAGATTGGAGGACAGTTTTGAGGGCATGTTTACCCCCCGATGTTGATTCATTGAAATTTATCGCTGATTGTAAGCTAGATGAGGAAGTGCCACTAACAAACAAGTATAACCAAGATAATGTAAAAAGAATCAATCTACAGTTGAAAGAATATTTTCCTACAGTAGCAAAGTGGAATAAAATCTATACAATAAGACAAAAAGAAGGTGAATCCGCAGAAGAGTATTTTCACCGGGCTCTGCAGGATATGGCTAGGTACACTGGTATAGATGACATTGAAACTAATGTACACCACAGAGAGGTAGCTGTGTCCGTATTAGCGAGCAACTTGAAAGACACACTAAAAATTAGGGTACAAACCTCAATACCTCATTGGAGAGGTATCTCGGTTGCAGCATTAAGAGAGTCCGCTATCGAGCATGACCGAAATATCAAAAGAACCAGGGAAGCGCAGGGAGAGCGGTTGATGACACTAAACATCCAAGCACTAGAGAATGCATCAAGTCGACCGGAACCCCAGGCCCCTAGCACATGGAGAAAGCCAAGGATTTGTTACAATTGTAGAAGAGAAGGGCATTATGCCAACAACTGTAATAACCCACATAAAGTTAGACCCCCTAGACCAAGAAATGAGCAAAATTATAACACACACAATTATAATTAGGGATCACATAGGCAGGAAAGGTGATCATTGGGACTGATGGTAAGCCTGAGGTAACGGTTAATAAATTGGGAGGTCATTCACTGAAGACACAGGAATGACCAGGTGAAACGTTGTAAATGTATTTGTGAAGAAAAATGTTTTTTCTCTCTCTCTCTACCCCCATCTCTGACGATTATTGGTAAGAATTCACACATTGCATATCCACTTGGTCCTTGCAGAAGTCTACCAAACCCCAGCATGACCTCCGCCACAATGTATTTCTGGCCAGATACAGACAGTGGAGTAATGCAGGTGCTGGTGGGGAGGGACTGCTCAAGGAGACCATTAGACACATAGATATGACAGCCTAATAAGTCTGACAATGTTTTTCTAATGCTAACAATGTTTTCTTAATGTTGACAATGTTTAAAAAAAATGTTTTGTTTCTCTTTTCTTATTGATGGTTATTGTCGAGTTATGTAATGTATATATGCACATGAATTGTTCTCTATCTCTTTTGTTTTTTTTTTGTGTTTTCTCTCCCTTCCCACTCATGTTTCCATGGTTTAAAGATGCTATGTCACCCCTCAGTTGGACCAATGGTAATGCCAGATTTTTGCTCCTTACAGAAAGATCGTCGGTTGGGAAGGAATATTGCATCACCAGAATGTTCGTTTGGAAGACTGAGAGACAGCACCTTTGAGAGGACAGCAGAACAAGAAGAACAACAAGACGAGAGAACTTATTATCGTAACAAGTTCTCTCCCCCTCAAACTGTTTTCTTATACCCCCTTTACAAATTTCTCCTTTTCTCCTCCTGTAAGATGGACTTGCCCCAAGAGACTGTGATATGGATTTTCCCGTTAACCATGATGTTGACCAGAGCAGTCTGTTTCGGTGAGAGTACCAGTGAGGTCGAGAAAGGATCCAGAAAGGTCCTGATGACTGAGACGGAGGTGTAAATTTCCAATAGCAACCCAATCACCAAGCAAAGGCGAGTACCGGGCACGATCTAACAACCATGTTATCTGTAAACATTTTCTTTGATGGATTGTTAGCTGAAGAAAACTGTATCTGTAGGCTCTGTGATAATCTGGTTGAAGATGGATGCATAAAGAAATGCCAATCCAGTTTTAATATCCATATGGACCGGCATCCATTGAGTGACTATCACTCTTTAGTGGGTAACGTGTTAAACCAAACAGATTGTTGGGTATGCTCTCAAGTACCTCAGGGTCATAGCAAATCAGGGCTAGTACCATTTCCTTTAACGTTAGGGGAGGTACTTGAGCTAAGTGGTGGGAGACCGGTGGACCGGAGGTTTAACATCTCCAGCCCTCCTAGTTTGAAGCTCCACCAATACCATGTGGATAGGTCCCTCTTATGTTTTAATATCTCCAATCCCCGTAAGCCGGGAAATTGGGAAGTGTCATGGAGCAACCTTACCATGACCTTTTCACACAGAGCAGATAGAATGCCTACAGATACAGAGCTTGTACGCCACATAGCCAGTAGAGGAAAATCTTTCCGGTATAGATACACCTTAGGAAATAGAATTACTAGAGTTGGAGAAGTATCACCAGGATACTGTGCACATATCGTACAAACTGATACGTGCCTTAAACAGATGGAAGAATTAGGGTCAGGAGATTTCACCTGGAAGGTTTGTAACATGGTCATGTCCTTCTCCGTCCCATATGTTCTCCCCGATGACGCATATTTCATATGCGGGAGAAAGGCGTACAAGTGGCTTGCCCCAAACTCTGAAGGATTGTGTTATATTGGAAAAGTATTGCCTGAAGTGATGACTGTTACACATGACAAAATGAAGGACATACACCGTGGTGCCCAAGCTCCTTATACTCACACTCATTACGAGCACCGAGTTAAAAGACAACTGTCAGAAAGGTTAGAGCATCCGGCCTCTGATCTTATCCATGAATCCACCGGGATTCAGGTTCTGGTAGCGTTAGATTTCACTCGCACCGCTCGAGGAGTGATGAATTATAAATACATTTCCGCACTCGCCAATTTGTTAGATAATATCACTGAAATGTATGATGACACGTTTAGATACACTGGAAGAGAACTTCAAGCTTATAAAACAGAACTAGTTCAGCATAGGATGGTTCTTAATTATCTTACAGCAGTAACAGGCGGATATTGTGTTACATTGGCAACACAGTACGGCATAAAGTGTTGCACGTATATCACAAATAGCACCGAGGATCCGGTAGAGGTCATAGACCAAAAGATGGACGATATTCTCCAATTGAAGTGGGAATTTCGTCGAAAACACAATCTCACCCTTGCTGCTGTAGGTAATGAGCTGACTGGTTGGGTGTCATGGTTGAACCCGCGAAATTGGTTCTCCGGTTTGGGAGACTGGGCTCAAGGAGTCATAATGGATGTTGGAAAGTTTCTACTATGTATCTTGGGTGTCGTTATATCGATTGGATTGATATTTAGATGCGGGCAGGCTTTAATGAGGTGCAAACAAAGTACAAAAGTGATGAGCTTGAGGAGTGAGGAAACCGTAATTAACCTGGATTTGATTTATGACCCAATGATAGAAACCAGAATGTGATGAAAATGCGATTATACGGTCCGTTTCTTTCACCTGTTTTTCTGCTTTTCTCCAAGATACAAAGACCCCCTTGGACGAGGAAGTTGACGAGACGCTATACAGACAACAGACAAGCACCAAAGATGAAGTTTTGACAACCTATGATATGGACACTTGATGAACTTTGCCATGGATCCCCAGTTTCCCTAGTATTTTTAAACTCACGCTAGCCCAACATTTTTTTGTAAATCTGATGGCACTGACAAAGCTATTTGCTCATGCCCAAGGAGCAATACAGCGCAAAGAAGACGACTCTCAACAGATACCGAACACAACTTCAACGACAGATGTACATTTCCCTGACATAGAATATCATTGCATTTTCCATAAGTGTTCTTTATCTTCATCTCTACAACCCTCAGGTAATGACACACATAGACGATAGGGAATACAGGCACAGATATCAGCAACCACATACCTCCCCCATTCATGTATCATCAACTAAAATGTGCATCCCCATTTTGTTACAACTGAAAGCCGAAATGAGCTCGGTAAAGTTTGACAGCCCATCCACAGACCCGTACCACGGGATAAGAAGGAATTCAAATGTATACTTCGCAATACCTCGAAGCTTGATTTACAACACGTACGGCACGATGATACATGACCCTCCAAACATGGACTCATACACACATGCTTCTGCTATCACACTAGGTCATACCCTCTTCACACCTACTCCTCTCTCCTCCCTCACCCAACCATGGAAATGAATTAACCACTGACATATATTTTTCTCCTTTTGAAATGTTTTCAGGAAGTGGCAGTTATTATTGACTGCCAAAGGGTGGACTGTCAAAGTCAGAAAAATATCCCCATACACACTGCCATATTTGCACCGCACACTGGTCCGCGCTGCGCATGCGTACGCTCTCCCGTGAAGGCGCATACCCGCAATAGCGTGCACCCGCGGGCGCACGGTATGCGTATTTACGGTAGAGTTTATGTAATCGTAGCGTGCGACTCATTCGTTACATATTTTCACAATTAATGTAGTTTGTAGATCATGGTCCCTTTGATAGTTTCTGAAAGTTTGGTTAACATAGAATGTCCCTGAGCTGAGGAATCCCTCTTTGTATCGTAGGAAGGGTCTAACAGGAGTCATGCAGCAGTGTTTGGTACCCATCGGAAGAGTATTTAATTAGCAATATTCCGGTGTTGGTTTGGAGCGTATTAATCGCTCGTGCGAATAGTTATGGACATAAGAAGTTTATGTCCATTTCTATTATTTACTCATACTCAGGTATGCGGCGGGAAACCTAGTTTCCCACCCACCTGAGCTGTTTGAAATCGTCACAGCCCACCTGTATGAATCACCCTATGACCTTTTGTTATGATACGGGGCCGAATTCCGACGTCCAATGGACAATGGGATTGTAGGGACTGTAAGATTGCATTGTGTGTGGGGCATAAATAGGCAGGCCGACCACATCCAGCTCTCACTCTTCAACGGTTCTCATTGCTGAAAATCGGGTGCTGGATGTCCAGGCGCATGCGATCGTTTACCCTTGTGCGTAAGTTTTCTCTCCGTAATCATTGTCTTACTGTGAGACAATTTCTCTCATCTCTCTCCATTTCTCTCTCTCTCTCTCTCTCCTTTCTCTTTTCTCTCACATCTCCCCTAGACTAGTATTGTATTGTATTAGATAGTATTGTATTTTGGTTAGGAAGTCTCTGTTATATTGTAGTGTATCATTTGTACTGTTATCCCCTTTTACAAGTATATTAGATATAATACAGTTAATAGGCTTTGGACCCTAAACCAGTATCTGTGTATTTCCTATAGTGTTAAGTGTTCACTTGAGCGTCGGTGACGCTCAAGCAGCTTTGTAGTTAGTCAGGTTACACAAGGTTGCACTTACACCCTGTATTCACATTAAGGTATTCTGTGTATTTCATTGGTATAAGGTTTAGACATAAAGGTATAGCGTTGTGAGCGTCTGCGCCGCTGGTGATCTCCTCGTGGTCTCGAGCGTCCGCTACGCCATAGCGAATCATTACTCTAATCATAGCCAATAACGTGTTGTCCTGTGATCACTGGGCCGTGAGCGAACGTGACGCTTGAGCGCCTCGCCTACGGCTGAGCGATCGTTACGCAAATAGCGTACCCTTACGGTACTTCTTAAGTAAGCAGCGTACAGTGTTCTTAGACTTCATAAAGGGTTGTTTATACGACAAAGGAATTTAGCATTGTCACCATGGACTGCTCATAATTAGCCATTCTCCATGCTACTCCCACTCCCTGTCTTCTCCATGATGCTCCTATAGTAACATGCACTGTTCCTATTACTCCATTCTCCATCCTGCTCCCACTCCCATACTTCTCCTTCCACAAGCTGCTATTCTTCCTCCTTTCTCTATCCTGCTCACTCTACTTTATTTCTACAAGCTTCTCATTTTCTTCTACATTCCTGTTTTTACTTCTGCAGCTGTGGGTACTTTCCCGCTTCTGCAAACTGACAGCATATGCAGGCAAGTAACAACCGGCTGTGCTCAGGATTGCTGGACTGGAACCAGCTATGCAGGTACTGGTGCCACTGTATACTGGTAAGTAAATATGGAAATATTGGTTGTCCAAGGAGCAGAGAGAGATATAACAATCCCACATGTACAGCAGCAAAACCAGATTTATAAGAAACAGGACTTACAGAGAGAAACTATGAGACCTGGAGCCACGGAATGCAGAGGTATGTCCAAGGTTGCACTGGCAGGGAGTCCTCTTTTACCAGATGCTGCACTAGGATTGGTGGGCAAAGCCATCTGGCTGGGTCCTGTTGCGCCATTGGATGTCCAACATTCAGCTGACCCAGTCCAAGAAAGCGGCACCCAGTCGACGATGTCAGCAGGACAGCAAAAGACCTTCAGATTTATCAAGACAACGGAACCAAGATTTAAATAGGCCAAAAGTATTTTGTTCTATCACTGATCTAGTGGAATTAAGTGCAATTTTTAATTATGCTCAGAAAGAGAATTCGCTGGAAAGGACAATGGAGTCAGTCCCTGGATGGATGACTGGCTGAGGATAAAGTAATTTTGACCTGAGGCATAAAAATTTACCTAAAATCACCACCTACTGCTGATTTTCTATTGGGCAAATCATATCACATGGAAGAAGCTGCTGTAGTTCCCCTCATTCTGGTTTGCATATGTAACCCTGATTTAGGGTTTAAACAACACTTATACTGAGGTAGTTATAATATGGTGACTAAAATGGAGTATAAGCATATATATTATTCATATAAAAGTTAATGGATGTTGTAATACTGTATGCATGTTTTGAGGTAAATAATACAGTTCACATATATGTAATTGTATGTACATTGATGTAAATGTAGTGGTGAATACAATGAAGGCTTATTTTATGGTTTCACAGTGTATCTAAAGGGTTAATGTCCTTGTGCTCCTAACTGTCAATCACCTAGTGGGGTGATTGCCAGTGGGCGGGGCATCACCTCAGAGTGGGTCATGTGACTACTAGAGAGGGGTGGAGAGGTGCTGTGAGTGTAGCTGAGGGAGAGACTGCATATCCCTTGGTGAGAGGACATAGTTTTTTGCTGCTCCGGCCGTCACCCGCATTAGAGCTGAGCGGTATACATTGCGGCGGCCGGAGGGGGCTTAGTGTGTGTAGCCAGAACAGGGCTTCCTTACTGTAAAGGTGGTGACAGCAGCATTGAGACTCAGCACTGTTCATAGAACCCAAGATCAGCGCTAGTCAACTCACCCAGCAGTATTGGAAGGGCGCACCGGTGACAGGGAGACAGAGAGGGTTCCTCCTATTACCGGCACAGACTCTGACAGCCACAACAAAGAAGCCAGGACCAGCAGCAGAGGCTCCATTCTGTGTGGCTGTAAGTGTAAGGGAGGAGTCGTGGGAGTGTCTGTAGGAGGCGGAGACTGAGCAGCAGCAGAAGCTCCATTCTGTGTGGCTGTAAGTGTAAGGGAGGAGTCGGGGGAGTGTCTGCAGGAGGCGGAGACTGAGCAGCAGAGGCTCCATTCTGTGTGGCTGTAAGTGTAAGGGAGGAGTCGTGGGAGTGTCTGTAGGAGGCGGAGACTGAGCAGCAGCAGAAGCTCCATTCTGTGTGGCTGTAAGTGTAAGGGAGGAGTCGGGGGAGTGTCTGCAGGAGGCGGAGACTGAGCAGCAGAGGCTCCATTCTGTGTGGCTGTCAGTGTAAGGGAGGAGTCGGGGGAGTGTCTGCAGGAGGCGGAGACTGAGCAGCAGCAGAGGCTCCATTCTGTGTGGCTGTCAGTGTAAGGGAGGAGTCGGGGGAGTGTCTGCAGGAGGCGGAGACTGAGCAGCAGCAGAGGCTCCATTCTGTGTGGCTGTCAGTGTAAGGGAGGAGTCGGGGGAGTGTCTGCAGGAGGCGGAGACTGAGCAGCAGCAGAGGCTCCATTCTGTGTGGCTGTAAGTGTAAGGGAGGAGTCGGGGGAGTGTCTGTAGGAGGCGGAGACTGAGCAGCAGCAGAAGCTCCATTCTGTGTGGCTGTAAGTGTAAGGGAGGAGTCGGGGGAGTGTCTGCAGGAGGCGGAGACTGAGCAGCAGAGGCTCCATTCTGTGTGGCTGTCAGTGTAAGGGAGGAGTCGGGGGAGTGTCTGCAGGAGGCGGAGACTGAGCAGCAGCAGAGGCTCCATTCTGTGTGGCTGTCAGTGTAAGAGAGGAGTCGGGGGAGTGTCTGTAGGAGGCGGAGACTGAGCAGCAGAGGCTCCATTCTGTGTGGCTGTCAGTGTAAGGGAGGAGTCGGGGGAGTGTCTGCAGGAGGCGGAGACTGAGCAGCAGCAGAGGCTCCATTCTGTGTGGCTGTCAGTGTAAGGGAGGAGTCGGGGGAGTGTCTGCAGGAGGCGGAGACTGAGCAGCAGCAGAGGCTCCATTCTGTGTGGCTGTAAGTGTAAGGGAGGAGTCGGGGGAGTGTCTGTAGAAGGCGGAGACTGAGCAGCAGCAGAAGCTCCATTCTGTGTGGCTGTAAGTGTAAGGGAGGAGTCGGGGGAGTGTCTGCAGGAGGCGGAGACTGAGCAGCAGAGGCTCCATTCTGTGTGGCTGTCAGTGTAAGGGAGGAGTCGGGGGAGTGTCTGCAGGAGGCGGAGACTGAGCAGCAGCAGAGGCTCCATTCTGTGTGGCTGTCAGTGTAAGAGAGGAGTCGGGGGAGTGTCTGTAGGAGGCGGAGACTGAGCAGCAGAGGCTCCATTCTGTGTGGCTGTCAGTGTAAGGGAGGAGTCGGGGGAGTGTCTGCAGGAGGCGGAGACTGAGCAGCAGCAGAGGCTCCATTCTGTGTGGCTGTCAGTGTAAGGGAGGAGTCGGGGGAGTGTCTGCAGGAGGCGGAGACTGAGCAGCAGCAGAGGCTCCATTCTGTGTGGCTGTCAGTGTAAGGGAGGAGTCGGGGGAGTGTCTGTAGGAGGCGGAGACTGAGCAGCAGAGGCTCCATTCTGTGTGGCTGTCAGTGTAAGGGAGGAGTCGGGGGAGTGTCTGTAGGAGGCGGAGACTGAGCAGCAGAGGCTCCATTCTGTGTGGCTGTCAGTGTAAGGGAGGAGTCGGGGGAGTGTCTGCAGGAGGCGGAGACTGAGCAGCAGCAGAGGCTCCATTCTGTGTGGCTGTCAGTGTAAGGGAGGAGTCGGGGGAGTGTCTGCAGGAGGCGGAGACTGAGCAGCAGCAGAGGCTCCATTCTGTGTGGCTGTAAGTGTAAGGGAGGAGTCGGGGGAGCAGCCTGCAGCAGCATCACTAGATCGTAGAAGTGTGAGTGTATAATCCAGCCATTTATATTACCCCTACACTAAGCACAGCAAGCCATAGGTGACTATTGTACATAGTCAATTTCATATTGGGACTAAGGACTCCAGGGCTAGGCCGCAATAATGGCTATTAAGCAGGAGGATAGTAATGGGTCACAGTAGTCAGAGTGACCTATAGTTACAGTTCCATGTATGGCTTAATCATAGTGCTAAGGAGAAGGTAGAAAGCACTGGGTATATATATGTAACAGGAGGAGTGGAGTGAAACTTGAACTGTTTAACGCTTCATAAATAGTTTTAAAGCTCCCCCATATATCAACATCACATCAGTCAAAGGAGAGCCAGAGACATTGCTCCGCAGCGCTAAATAGAAAGTAACACCCTAAAGCTGCCACCTAATGTGTGTATTTATGCCCCTGAATTAGCAGAATTAGAGTCAAGGACATTAAAGGTAGCCATACTACAGTGACATTGGATGGATGTTAAAGCCTCTTAGCCACAAAGGATTAGACTATCATCCCGATTCAAGGACTAGCTTGTGGCACTTTAATACAACTGTGTTATATGTATATTCGTGAACCCGTAAGAAGGACTGACACGTAAGAGACTATTAGTTTTAAAGTTAAAGGATTTGAGCTCGCTGTGACTATGATAAGAGAAACCATCTCTTGCAGATATATTTAATATAGACTCATCCTAAGAGACAACAATAATTTGAGGCATACAGGAATCGAAAAGCTATATATGCTCTGAAATATAGAAAGCATCAGCTACTTCAAATGGACACAAGGACGCAGCATAACAAAGGTTTATCATACCAGCTTCTTAGGAGTTTAGTTTAATACTGGACAACTACGGTAACATTTTTACTGAGGAAAGGATACAGATTCCTTGGTAATCAACTGTTGATGTTACTATCTATGAGCTAAATAGATACTTTCTGTTATCTGCCAAGGAGGAACTATAAGTAACCTTATAGGAGAAAGTAATCGCTACCATAAGTAGACTGAGCCAAACATCTTTCTCTTTAACTGAAGGGAGAACTGATAGTTGATACTAAAACATAGTGTCAGACATTCTGTATTAACTGCTGTTATTTTTAGGAAGTTTATGGGCCCTTATAGTGCACTATCATATTAAGAGTACCCGGGTCACTCTAACACCTAAGGGTGTGTTGACAAGAAAAAGGATTTGTTGTATTGCATGCAGGTAGTGTGTATAGGCCTAATTGACAGGGGGTTAGCATGGATTAATGACTTAAAGGGGAATGTGTAATTGATGAAATGTTAATGTATACTTAATCCATTTGGTACTGGTCATTAAAGTGTTATACTTTCCATGTGTGTCTGGTCCGTCTGGAAGTTGATCTGAAGATCCAGGAAGAAAGAGACAGGTATATTAGATAATATATCTATGATATAAGGGAATCATCCCCTAAGGATAGAGATCAGGCTTACTCAAGCAAGCCTTAACGGTAGTTAAATACTACACATAGCTTGAGTGGAGGCACAGCTATTAGGTAACCATCCCTTAATAGAATACATAGACAGCTCTCGTTCAAGGTATTGAGGGTAGGGTTACATTTGGAGGCACCGCGTGAGATAGAAGTTACACTCAGGCCCTGTTACACCACAGGTGTCAGCTGCCATTAATTATTATTGATAAAGTCCTCACATCCCTAAAAATAAAATACAAATATGGGAAAGAAGCAAAGGAACAGGGAGAAGGTTGGACATAAAGCCATTGCTGTATCAGTTGGGAGAGTTGAAGCCAATACAGAATGTAAAAGTATGGACAAACAAGAGTACCATAAGGGACCAGGCTTAAAGGAAGAGGTGACATGCAAG
Source organism: Pseudophryne corroboree (assembly GCF_028390025.1). Lineage (NCBI taxonomy): Eukaryota > Metazoa > Chordata > Amphibia > Anura > Myobatrachidae > Pseudophryne > Pseudophryne corroboree. The sequence goes on from NC_086444.1 coordinate 4,945,517, forward strand.
TTTGTGGGAACTTTTGTAAATAACCTAGGTGTGAAAAATGAAAAAATATTAGATGTCCCTGTAGAGTTGGAGAAGAGAAAGAAAAAATCAAAGGACAAGAAAGTCAGACTTGATCCCCACCTAAAGGATAGTGAGGGAGGTGTTAGTGACAACCTTGCTCATACTTTGGTCGCTAACATGGATTATGGAATGAAAGGAGATAAGAATGTTCTACCACTGAAAGAGAGAGTTCCAGGGGAAGTGAAGATAGATGTAGGTATACAGAGATTAGAAACTGTGCTAAAGCAAATAGCTGAGGATTATAAGAAACATGGACAATTAGTATTAGCTCTTCCAAAAGATCAACAGAAGGACCAGCTTTCCCTGTTTCCAACTTCCATTGAGGAACCAACAAGAAGAGATAGCCCAGTGGATCTACAGACCCCGATAGAGGTGATAAGACATATAGCACTGGACAGGTCTAAACATATTTATCAGTTGTTGGAGGTTCTAGATGAAACCCGATGGAAGCTAAAAGAAGAACAGATGTTTAACACCAAAATTGATGAGAGGAACAAAGAGCTTGAAAGAGAACTTTGGTTTATACAGAGAGAGATGGAAACCATGGCATCTGATGAAAGACAAACCAGAGTGGATCAGGAGCAACAAAAGTTGATAATGTACCAGCAGCAGGAAGACAATATTCATTCTCTGGAATCAAAAATAACTGAGTTGTCTGAATTATTGGAAGTGGGTAAAGAAACTGAAAAGGAGGATCATATTTGTCTGAATGAAATGAAAGAAAGACTGTCTCAGCTAGAATCTGAGAATAAAATACTCAAGGATGCCAACTTCCTAAACAACTGTCCTGAAGACCGTATCCATGAATTTTCTATGCGACCGGATACTAAGGACATAGCATTACAGACTGAGGTAGTGGATGGTATATTGCTGAGACAATCTTCTATGAATAAAGTTGATAGTAAAGGGACACAGTATATGTCTCTTAAAATGACTGGCACAGTAATATGGTTCCATGTGAAGAAAGGCTATGGCTTCATTAAAAGGCATGACACCGGAGAAGACATATTTGTACATTGGACATCCATAACGAAGAATAACCCCCTAAAACTGTTGTACAGTGTAGGAGATGGAGAGAAAGTAGAATTTGAAGTGTTGGAAGGGGAAAAGGGTGTACATGCAGCAAATGTGACTGGCATTGGTGGAGTACCAGTGAAAGGGAGTCGATTTGCTCCAAACCGACGAGGATCATACAGTTATTGTTATCAACCACGAGAAAAAGCAGTTGATGAAGGAAGTGCATATTCAGAACAAAGGCAAGGGAGAGATCCAGCTCCATGTCATCCTTCTACAACCTTACATTACCGACCTCTCTCGAGATTCAATGGTAGATTAAATCAGTCCCAGGATCAAGAAACGGAAAATTCAGATGCTAAAGACTTGATAACTTTAGAAGCTTCGTCAGAGAAAGAAACTAGTCTCAGTGACAATCGTAGTGAGGTACATGATAACTTTACCCTAGCACAATCTCTTAAATCTTCCATCCGAAGTCCAGTACTAAAAGAAGTCAATAAATCAGGTGTAGAAGAGCAAGGGAAACCAGCACGATCAGAGAACACTATCCCTGGGAGGCATGAAGGCTATGTAGTTCCATCCCTCCCTATTTGGCCAACAGTTAAAATGGTTGAGATGAGGTGGCTTGCTAATGGATGTGAATGAATATATACTATTTTAGCATAGTGAGTAAGGTAGATGGTGCATTGGCACCTAAAGATGTTAAACAGTGACAATGCACCAGGGGGAGAAATGTAACCCTGATTTAGGGTTTAAACAACACTTATACTGAGGTAGTTATAATATGGTGACTAAAATGGAGTATAAGCATATATATTATTCATATAAAAGTTAATGGATGTTGTAATACTGTATGCATGTTTTGAGGTAAATAATACAGTTCACATATATGTAATTGTATGTACATTGATGTAAATGTAGTGGTGAATACAATGAAGGCTTATTTTATGGTTTTACAGTGTATCTAAAGGGTTAATGTCCTTGTGCTCCTAACTGTCAATCACCTAGTGGGGTGATTGCCAGTGGGCGGGGCATCACCTCAGAGTGGGTCATGTGACTACTAGAGAGGGGTGGAGAGGTGCTGTGAGTGTAGCTGGGGGAGAGACTGCATATCCCTTGGTGAGAGGACATAGTTTTTTGCTGCTCCGGCCGTCGCTCGCATTAGAGCTGAGCGGTATACATTGCGGCGGCCGGAGGGGGCTTAGTGTGTGTAGCCAGAACAGGGCTTCCTTACTGTAAAGGTGGTGACAGCAGCATTGAGACTCAGCACTGTTCATAGAACCCGGCATCAGGGCTAGTCAACTCACCCAGCAGTATTGGAAGGGCGCATCTATGACAGGGAGACAGAGAGGGTTCCTTCCTACCTATTACCGGCACAGACTCTGACAGCCACAACAAAGAAGCCAGGACCAGCAGCAGAGGCTCCATTCTGTGTGGCTGTAAGTGTAAGGGAGGAGTCGGGGGAGTGTCTGCAGGAGGAGGAGACTGAGCAGCAGAGGCTCCATTCTGTGTGGCTGTAAGTGTAAGGGAGGAGTCGGGGGAGTGTCTGCAGGAGGCGGAGACTGAGCAGCAGCAGAGGCTCCATTCTGTATGGCTGTAAGTGTAAGGGAGGAGTCGGGGGAGCATCCTGCAGCAGCATCACTAGATGGTAGAAGTGTGAGTGCATAATCCAGCCATTTATATTACCCCTACACTAAGCACAGCAAGCCATAGGTGACTATTGTACATAGTCAATTTCATATTGGGACTAAGGACTCCAGGGCTAGGCCGCAATAATGGCTATTAAGCAGGAGGATAGTAATGGGTCACAGTAGTCAGAGTGACCTATAGTTACAGTTCCATGTATGGCTTAATCATAGTGCTAAGGAGAAGGTAGAAAGCACTGGGTATATATATGTAACAGGAGGAGTGGAGTGAAACTTGAACTGTTTAACGCTTCATAAATAGTTTTAAAGCTCCCCCATATATCAGCATCACATCAGTCAAAGGAGAGCCAGAGACATTGTTCCGCAGCGCTAAATAGAAAGTAACACCCTAAAGCTGCCACCTAATGTGTGTATTTATGCCCCTGAATTAGCAGAATTAGAGTCAAGGACATTAAAGGTAGCCATACTACAGTGACATTGGATGGATGTTAAAGCCTCTTAGCCACAAAGGATTACACTATCATCCCGATTCAAGGACTAGCTTGTGGCACTTTAATACAACTGTGTTATATGTATATTCGTGAACCCGTAAGAAGGACTGACACGTAAGAGACTATTAGTTTTAAAGTTAAAGGATTTGAGCTCGCTGTGACTATGATAAGAGAAACCATCTCTTGCAGATATATTTAATATAGACTCATCCTAAGAGACAACAATAATTTGAGGCATACAGGAATCGAAAAGCTATATATGCTCTGAAATATAGAAAGCATCAGCTACTTCAAATGGACACAAGGACGCAGCATAACAAAGGTTTATCATACCAGCTTCTTAGGAGTTTAGTTTAATACTGGACAACTACGGTAACATTTTTACTGAGGAAAGGATACAGATTCCTTGGTAATCAACTGTTGATGTTACTATCTATGAGCTAAATAGATACTTTCTGTTATCTGCCAAGGAGGAACTATAAGTAACCTTATAGGAGAAAGTAATCGCTACCATAAGTAGACTGAGCCAAACATCTTTCTCTTTAACTGAAGGGAGAACTGATAGTTGATACTAAAACATAGTGTCAGACATTCTGTATTAACTGCTGTTATTTTTAGGAAGTTTATGGGCCCTTATAGTGCACTATCATATTAAGAGTACCCGGGTCACTCTAACACCTAAGGGTGTCTTGAAAAGAAAAAGGATTTGTTGTATTGCATGCAGGTACTGTGTATAGGCCTAATTGACAGGGGGTTAGCATGGATTAATGACTTAAAGGGGAATGTGTAATTGATGAAATGTTAATGTATACTTAATCCATTTGGTACTGGTCATTAAAGTGTTATACTTTCCATGTGTGTCTGGTCCGTCTGGAAGTTGATCTGAAGATCCAGGAAGAAAGAGACAGGTATATTAGATAATATATCTATGATATAAGGGAATCATCCCCTAAGGATAGAGATCAGGCTTACTCAAGCAAGCCTTAACGGTAGTTAAATACTACACATAGCTTGAGTGGAGGCACAGCTATTAGGTAACCATCCCTTAATAGAATACATAGACAGCTCTCGTTCAAGGTATTGAGAGTAGGGTTACACATACATCTCCAATGATGGGGCATCTGTGTAGGACCTGCTATGTATACAGTATGTGCACCACAGGTTCTGCATCGTTGCCAGCAGTGCCCCTGAGTATTTGGATTCACTGATGGACACTATGGTGTTCTGTCTACAGCTGCTATTGTGCACGCTGAGGATGTGTGAAATTGTGCAGAAAACCCAGCAGTCCTGAAAAGCACAGAGACTCTCAGTGGAGCCATCACAAAAGCACTGCGTACACACCTGCAGAACACCTGCAGATCATTCAATAATCTTCAGTTTAATCAGTCAATTTTCAGTCAGTCTTGCCTTTGCTAAATACCTGATTTTTAAAATTAATGGAAAATTGACTTTTAATAGATTTACCCCTAATGTAGCCCATACACTTGTGAGATATCGGGTACAATCCTTCGATTTCGACCGCATCTGTGAGACATACTTGCCTACCTGCCCCTCTCCATGAGGGAGAAAATGCTCTGTTCGTGGACTCTCCTGGTAATGTATGATTGCCATCACCTGTGGTGAAACACCTTTCTTATCAATTACCCAGCTCACCACAGGTGATGGCAATCATACATTACCAGGAAAGTCCAGGAACAGAGCATTTTCTCCCTCATGGAGAGGGTCAGGTAGGCAAGTATGATGTGAGAGAAATCACAGGATTATATGCACATTTAAGGTACCATGCGATGCGCGGGCACGCCGCTCGAATGTCGCGTCTCATGATAGTATGTGCTGCACTTAATACAGTGTGATCGCATGTGTTTTTATTAACACATGCAATATATCACACTGCGATGTGTGATGGGCATCCACTGGGAGTGGCCAGAGGCCGCTCCCACTCTGCGGTGACGTGCCTATCACGTGATTACCATGCGATCTATCGCATTATCACATGGTAATCACTTTGGCAGTTCAGGTGTGATTTCATTGCACTGCCGGTGCGATGCACTGCAATATCGCGCCGCGGGCATCGCACAAGTGTATGGGCACCATAAGAAACCAGAGAACTCACATCCTGCAAAGAGGAACAGATACCTGGAGCAGTTTTACTTCACAGTTAAACAGTTTCTGGTTGATGGGGGAGTTGAATATGGATGGATGTCTGGTGAGACCATTACCTCTGCTCAGGGATTTCAGTGGTAAAGAACCCATAACCCTCCAGTGGGAATTAGTACTTTACAAGAGACATTGGGGTATATTTACTAAGTTCCAGATTTTGACCGAGATGGTGTTTTTTCTTCAAAGTGTCATCTCGGGAATTTACTAAACTCAAATCACGGCAGTGATGAGGGCATTCGTATTTTTTTGGTAGTCCTCGGAAAAAAATTACGAATGAATACACCATCGGTCAAATACGGCTGGAATTTGGTAGAAATCGGTCATTTACTAAAAAGTGCAAATCACAAACACTGCCGACAATGACCAAACACTGCCGTGATTAAATACAATTCGTGAAAAAGTGCTAAAAAAAAACAGACCTGCTTTTTTTTACCGTGTTCGGATAGGCATGCACGGATCCATGAGATCCGTGCATGTTTTTCAGTGGGAAGGGGTGGGAAAGTGTTAATTTAAAAAAAAAAAAAATGCGTGGGGTCCCCCCTCCTAAGCAAAACCAGCCTCGGGCTCTTTGAGCCGGCCCTGGTTGTAAAAATATGGGGAAAAAGTGACAGGGGTTCCCCCATATTTAAACAACCAGCACCAGGCTCTGCGCCTGGTCCTGGTTCCAAAAATACGGGGGACAAAAAGCGTAGGGGTCCCCCGTATTTCTGAAACCAGCACTGGGCTCCACTAGCCAGATACATAATGCCACAGCCGGGGGACACTTTTATATTGGTCCCTGCGGCCCTGGCATTACATACCCAACTAGTCAACCCTGGCCGGGATACCCTGGAGGAGTGGGGACCCCTTCAATCAAGGGGTCCCCCCCCTCCAGCCACCCAAGGGCCAGGGGTGAAGCCCGAGGCTGTCCCCCCCATCCAAGGGCTGCGGATGGGGGGCTGATAGCCTTTTTGTCAAAAATTGAATATTGTTTTTAGTAGCAGTACTACAAGTCCCAGCAAGCCTCCCCCGCAAGCTTGTACTTGGAGAACCACAAGTACCAGCATACGGAGGAAAACCGGGCCCGCTGGTACCTGTAGTACTACTACTAAAAAATACCCCAATAAAAACAGAAGACACACACCTTGAAAGTAAAAGTTTACTACATACATCCACACCTCCATACACACATACTTACCTATGTTCACACGAGGGTCGGTCCTCTTCTCCATGTAGAATCCATGGGGTACCTGTTGGAAAAATTATACTCACATAATCCAGTGTAGATCGGTCCTCTTCTGTTCTATTTGTAATCCACGTACTTTGCAAAATAAAAAAACGGACACCCGACCACGCACTGAAAGGGGTCCCATGTTTTCACATGGGACCCCTTTCCCTGACTGCCAGGAACCCCCCCTGACTTCTGTCTAAGAGGGTTCCTTCAGCCAATCAGGGTGCGCCACGTTGTGGCACCCTCCTGATTGGCTGTGTGCTCCTGTAGTGTATGTCAGGCAGCACACGGCAGTGATACAATGTAGCGCCTATGCGCTCCATTGTAACCAATGGTGGGAACTTTGTGGTCAAAAATGCAGAATACGACAGCTTAGTAAATTAGTCGTAATAAATTCGAAAAGTTGCAACTTTACACTTTCGATGTAATTCGTGATTGAACTTTAACTTCAATCGGGAAAATACGAATTTTAGTAAATATACCCCATTCTCTTCTGGTTTCTCCGCACTCTTCATTTTATCATCTTTTGTGTTTTCTCTTGCTCTATATTTAGCGATGTTTTTCACCTTTATCCACACTGTTGATCAGTAGAGAGGACGGTGAGAATAAATTCTATTTGATCATCTGTTGTTTTTCTCCATGACGTAAGCTATCAGTTACTATATGAATAAAGTTAAAGTTCTAAGCACCTTATTGGCAAGATGACTTTCCTAAAGCTGTCACTTACTCTCCTTGTCCTTTGCTCTGCGGGATTTGGTGAGGTGCTAGAAGACTTCTCGCAAGTCTCAAAATGTCAGAGTTTCTTCTATGAGGGACAGGCACCATTGGGACTCGCTTCCAATAGCACTGCCAATATCTGTCAGCGCCTGCAAGGGGAGTATCACTATGCCACCCTGTATCATCGCTTAGCTCGTGTGCCCATTTACTCCGCATATATTTTGGAAATATCCACCACATCACGCCCTGATATCTCCTCAGCCAACTGGTACTTGGAACCCATGGTAAGAACTGAAAGTACTGATATGCAATATCTTTCTTTGTTTTGTTTTTTATATATGATGTATTTTGTAGTCAACACGTCGGCATTCGTAATGTTGACAAGAGAATGTAAACATGGTCTCAATGTTAATGAGGATGTTATGTAAATAGTCACAATGCCAACTGCTTTCGTTAGGGGGTAGGGATATGGCTAGGGCTAAATTTGGGATTAGCGTTTGTGTTAGGAATGGGATTATTAGGGTATGGGTGGAGGTTAGGGTTGGGGTCAGGGCTGTCTTTTTGTATGGGCTCAATGGGCAGTTGCCCAAGGGCCCCAGGAGTATAAGGACCCTAGGATGATAGCTTTTTCCAGCCCTGAGGAATTGGAGATATCCAACTTCAAAGCAGTAATCCCCATCCGAGTTCTGTCCGACTTAGAGTTTTCTGAGGGTATACTCCAAAAGCTGGGACTCTCCCCTTTCGGAAGACATTGACAGCTTGTTTCTACTATGCCCAGAACCAGAGGTATCAGCCTTCCAGCTGCCGGTCCCTGCTCCACCTCCACACGCCTGGTATACAGTTTTATATTTTTATTGGTGGATTGCTCTGGCTCCTGAACTCTGATCCCCAGGTCCCCAGTACCTCCTGAAAGGTGTCCCCAGTACCTCCTGGATGGTGTCCCCAGTATCTCCTGAAAGGTGTCCCCAGTACCTCCTGAAAGGTGTCCCCAGTACCTCCTGAATGGTGTCCCCAGTATCTCCTGAATGGTGTCCCCAGTACCTCCTGAATGGTGTCCCCAGTACCTCCTGAATGGTGTCCCCAGTATCTCCTAAAAGGTGTCCCCAGTACCTTCTAAAAGGTGTCCCCAGTACCTCCTGAAAGGTGTCCCCAGTATCTCCTGAAAGGTGTCCCCAGTACCTCCTGAAAGGTGTCCCAAGTACCTCCTGAAAGGTGTCCCCAGTATCTCCTGAAAGGTGTCCCCAGTACCTCCTGAAAGGTGTCCCCAGTATCTCCTGAAAGGTGTCCCCAGTATCTCCTGAATGGTGTCCCCAGTACCTCCTGACAGGTGTCCCCAGTACCTCATGAATGGTGTCCCCAGTACCTCCTAAAAGGTGTCCCCAGTACCTCCTAAAAGGTGTCCCCAGTATCTCCTGAAAGGTGTCCCCAGTATCTCCTGACAGGTGTCCCCAGTACCTCCTGAATGGTGTCCCCAGTACCTCCTGAAAGGTGTCCCCAGTATCTCCTGAAAGGTGTCCCCAGTACCTCCTGAATGGTGTCCCCAGTACCTCCTGAATGGTCTCCCCAGTACCTCATGAATGGTGTCCCCAGTATCTCCTAAAAGGTGTCCCCAGTACCTCCTAAAAGGTGTCCCCAGTATCTCCTGAAAGGTGTCCCCAGTATCTCCTGAAAGGTGTCCCCAGTATCTCCTGACAGGTGTCCTCAGTACCTCCTGAATGGTGTCCCCAGTACCTCCTGAAAGGTGAGACTGTCAAGTTTTTTTTATCCCACTGAAAGCTAAGAAATCTATTTCCAGGAACTGGAGAAATCTGTCAAGCAAGCTGCTCTCTCACCAGAAAATGATTAATAATATTTAGCCCACTCCACTATCCACCCCTCACCTGCGTATTATACCCCCCTACCACCCTGGAAGTCATGTACCCTTCATTCAACCCAATGCCCCCTTCTACAGTTTAGTGTTCTCCATCTGCCACCATCTCTGCAGTGAAGGAGTAATTAGGAGAGATTACTGCTCCAGGTCCTACATGCTGAGCGGAGGATAGAACACCCCCTACCACCCGTGGGACATCAAAGCTGCCGCTGATAGCACCCCCACCACTACCGCTGGAGGATGGGTAGGGGCCCCACTGCTGTTAAAACAGCCCTGGTTGGGGTTAGAATTAGACTGCATTTAGGATTAGGGTCAAGATGCTCAAAAAACGCCATCAACATAGTGACTGTAATCATCCAAAATACCGATATTCTGTCAATGTCGATATTTCACATAACAATCACATTTGACAAAACAGAATCGGTATGTGTTATCGACAGATGGGATGACGGCTGTGAGTACACCGGCAGCGGCATTCTGTCTGTCAGAATCCCGACAGCGAGGCAGCGAGCTGGCTTGCGGGATCACTGCGCTTGCCACAGTTTTGGCTCGGTGGCTCATTTTGCTTGTCACAGGTTATATTCCCACTCGGATGATGGCGTGGACCAACCAACCGAGTGGGAATACCTGGCGGTGGTCGGGATTCCATCCGGCGGTGTTTCACCAATTGTCGGGATTCTGGCGTCGGTCTAATTAACGCCGGGATCCCAACAGATGGTATTTTAACTGCATCCCGACAAAACATCTAAACGCATTACAAAACAAAGATATTTTGTAAAACACCATTTCCAAAAAGTGAGTGCAGTTATATATTTCCAGTACTCCCATGAATGTCAGCTGCCCGGTGACCCACATAGAACCACACCCATGCTAGAAGGGAGGCACTCGGTACCCCGGCTGCCGGTATATTGTAGTACACCCGTGCTAGAAGGGAGGCACTCGATATCATGGCTGCCGGGATATTGTAGTACACCCATGCTAGAAGGGAGGCACTCCAGGGCCATCTTTTCCTATGGGCTCAATGGGAACATGCCCAAGGGCTCCAGGAGTATAAGGGCCCTAGGCTGATAGCTGAGCGTCCCCTCTTTCCAGGGGTACCAGATTTTTTAAAATCGGGCCTGGGGAATCAGAGATATCCGACTTCAAAGCAGTGGTCCCAATCTGAGCCTGTTAATTGCTCTTCCCAGCCAGATATCCTGGATTCTGTTTGACTTATAGTTTTTCTGAGGGCATACTCCAAAAGCTGGGGCTCTCCCCTTTCGGTGAACACTGGTAGTGTGTCTCTACTATGCCCAGAACCAGAAATATCAGCCTTCCAGCAGCTGCTCCCTGCTCCATCTCTGCACGACTAATATGCAGTGTTATATTTTCGTTGGTGGATTGTTCTGGTTCCTGAACTCTGATACCCAAATTCCCAGTACCTCCTGACAGGTGTCCCCAGTACCTCCTGAAAGGTGTCCCCAATACCTCCTGACAGGTGTCCCCAGTACCTCCTGAAAGGTGTCCCCAGTACCTCCTGAAAGGTGTCCCCAGTACCTCCTGAAAGGTGTCCCCAGTACCTCCTGAATGGTGTCCCCAGTATCTCCTGAATGGTGTCCCCAGTACCTCCTGAAAGGTGTCCCCAATACCTCCTGACAGGTGTCCCCAGTACCTCCTGACAGGTGTCCCCAGTACCTCCTGAAAGGTGTCCCCAGTACCTCCTGAAAGGTGTCCCCAGTACCTCCTGACAGGTGTCCCCAGTACCTCCTGAAAGGTGCCCCCAGTACCTCCTGAAAAGTGCCCCCAGTACCTCCTGAAAGTTGGGACTCTTTAGTGTTTTGTCCCATTCAAAGCTAAGAAATCTATTTCCAGGAACTGGTGATATCTGCAGTCAGGGAAGCTGCTCTCCCACTGGAAAATGGTGAATATTAAGCCCACTCCAATATCCACCCCTCCCCTGCGTATTAAACACCCCTACCACCCTGGAAGTCATGTACCAGGGCCCCTTCATTCAGCCCAATGCCCCCTTCGACAGTTTAGTGCCTCCGCCGCATCTGTGCAGTAAAGGAGTAATTAGCAGAAATTACTGCTCCAGGTCCTACATGCTGAGCTGAAGATAGACCACCCCCTACCGCCCGCGGGACATCAAAGCTGTTGCTGATAGCACCCCCAACCCCTACCGCTGGAGGATAGGTAGGGGCCCCAGTGCATTGCTGTGCCCAGGGGCCCACACTGCTGTTAAGACGGCCCTGAGGCACTCGGTACCCCGGCTGCCGGTATATTGTACTACACCCATGCTAGAAGGGAGGCACTCGGTACCACGGCTGCCGGTATATTGTAGTACACCCATGCTAGAAGGGAGGCACTTGGTACCTCGGCTGCCGGTATATTGTAGTACACCCGTGCTAGAAGGGAGGCACTCGGTACTCCTGCTGCCGGTATATTGTAGTACACCCATGCTAGAAGGGAGGCACTCGGTACCTCGGCTGCCGGTATATTGTAGTACACCCATGCTAGAAGGGAGGCACTCGGTACTCCTGCTGCCGGTATATTGTAGTACACCCATGCTAGAAGGGAGGCACTTGGTACCCCGGCTGCCGGTATATTGTAGTACACCGATGCTAGAAGGGAGGCACTCGGTACTCCTGCTGCCGGTATATTGTAGTACACCCATGCTAGAAGGGAGGCACTTGGTACTCCTGCTGCCGGTATATTGTAGTACACCCATGCTAGAAGGGAGGCACTTGGTACCCCTGCTGCCGGTATATTGTAGTACACCCATGCTAGAAGGGAGGCACTCGGTACCCCGGCTGCCGGTATATTGTAGTACACCCGTGCTAGAAGGGAGGCACTCGGTACTCCTGCTGCCGGTATATTGTAGTACACCCATGCTAGAAGGGAGGCACTCGGTACTCCTGCTGCCGGTATATTGTAGTACACCCATGCTAGAAGGGAGGCACTTGGTACCCCGGCTGCCGGTTTATTGTAGTACACCCATGCTAGAAGGGAAGCACTCGGTACTCCTGCTGCCGGTATATTGTAGTACACCCATGCTAGAAGGGAGGCACTCGGTACCTCGGCTGCCGGTGTATTGTACTACAGCCATGCTAGAAGGGAGGCACTCGGTACTCCTGCTGCCGGTATATTGTAGTACACCCATGCTAGAAGGGAGGCACTCGGTACTCCTGCTGCCGGTATATTGTAGTACACCCATGCTAGAAGGGAGGCACTCGGTACTCCTGCTGCCGGTATATTGTAGTACACCCATGCTAGAAGGGAGGCACTTGGTACTCCTGCTGCCGGTATATTGTAGTACACCCATGCTAGAAGGGAGGCACTTGGTACTCCTGCTGCCGGTATATTGTAGTACACCCATGCTAGAAGGGAGGCACTCGGTACCTCGGCTGCCGGTATATTGTACTACAGCCATGCTAGAAGGGAGGCACTCGGTACTCCTGCTGCCGGTATATTGTAGTACACCCATGCTAGAAGGGAGGCACTCGGTACTCCTGCTGCCGGTATATTGTAGTACACCCATGCTAGAAGGGAGGCACTTGGTATCCCGGCTGCCGGTATATTGTAGTACACCCGTGCTAGAAGGGAGGCACTCGGTACCACGGCTGCCGGTATATTGTACTACACCCGTGCTAGAAGGGAGGCACTCGATACCCCGGCTGCCGGTATATTGTAGCACACCCGTGCTAGAAGGGAGGCACTGGGTACCCTGGCTGCCGGTATATTGTACTACACCCATGCTAGAAGGGAGGCACTCGGTACTCCTGCTGCCGGTATATTGTAGTACACCCATGCTAGAAGGGAGGCACTTGGTACCCCTGCTGCCGGTATATTGTAGTACACCCATGCTAGAAGGGAGGCACTTGGTATCCCGGCTGCCGGTATATTGTAGTACACCCGTGCTAGAAGGGAGGCACTCGGTACCACGGCTGCCGGTATATTGTACTACACCCGTGCTAGAAGGGAGGCACTCGATACCCCGGCTGCCGGTATATTGTAGCACACCCGTGCTAGAAGGGAGGCACTGGGTACCCTGGCTGCCGGTATATTGTACTACACCCATGCTAGAAGGGAGGCACTCGGTACTCCTGCTGCCGGTATATTGTAGTACACCCATGCTAGAAGGGAGGCACTTGGTACCCCTGCTGCCGGTATATTGTAGTACACCTATGCTAGAAGGGAGGCACTTGGTACCTCGGCTGCCGGTATATTGTAGTACACCCGTGCTAGAAGGGAGGCACTCGGTACTCCTGCTGCCGGTATATTGTAGTACACCCATGCTAGAAGGGAGGCACTCGGTACCTCGGCTGCCGGTATATTGTAGTACACCCATGCTAGAAGGGAGGCACTCGGTACTCCTGCTGCCGGTATATTGTAGTACACCCATGCTAGAAGGGAGGCACTTGGTACCCCGGCTGCCGGTATATTGTAGTACACCCATGCTAGAAGGGAGGCACTCGGTACTCCTGCTGCCGGTATATTGTAGTACACCCATGCTAGAAGGGAGGCACTCGGTACCTCGGCTGCCGGTATATTGTAGTACACCCATGCTAGAAGGGAGGCACTCGGTACTCCTGCTGCCGGTATATTGTAGTACACCCATGCTAGAAGGGAGGCACTCGGTACCTCGGCTGCCGGTATATTGTAGTACACCCATGCTAGAAGGGAGGCACTCGGTACTCCTGCTGCCGGTATATTGTAGTACACCCATGCTAGAAGGGAGGCACTCGGTACCCCGGCTGCCGGTATATTGTAGTACACACATGCTAGAAGGGAGGCACTCGGTACTCCTGCTGCCGGTATATTGTAGTACACCCATGCTAGAAGGGAGGCACTCGGTACTCCTGCTGCCGGTATATTGTAGTACACCCATGCTAGAAGGGAGGCACTCGGTACCCCGGCTGCCGATATATTGTAGTACACCCGTGCTAGAAGGGAGACACTCGGTACCTCGGCTGCCGGTATATTGTAGTACACCCGTGCTAGGAGGGAGGCACTCGATACCCTGGCTGCCGGTATATTGTAGTACACCCGTGCTAGGAGGAAGGCACTCGGTACCCCGGCTGCCGGGATATTGTAGTACACCCGTGCTAGGAGGGAGGCACTCGATACCCTGGCTGCCGGTATATTGTAGTACACCCGTGCTAGAAGGGAGGCACTCGGTACCCCGGCTGCCGGTATATTGTAGTACACCCGTGCTAGAAGGGAGGCACTCAGTATCCCAGCTGCCGGTATATTGTAGTACACCCATGCTAGAAGGGAGGCACTCGATACCCTGGCTGCCGGTATATTGTAGTACACCCATGCTAGAAGGGAGGCACTCGATACCCTGGCTGCCGGTATATTGTAGTACACCCGTGCTAGGAGGGAGGCACTCGGTACTCCGGCTGCCGGGATATTGTAGTACACCCGTGCTAGAAGGGAGGCACTCAGTACCCCGGCTGCCGGTATATTGTAGTACACCTGTACTAGAAGGGAGGCACTCGGTACCCCGGCTGCCGGTATATTGTAGTACACCCGTGCTAGAAGGGAGGCACTCGGTACCCCGGCTGCCGGTATATTGTAGTACACCCGTGCTAGAAGGGAGGCACTCAGTATCCCAGCTGCCGGTATATTGTAGTACACCCATGCTAGAAGGGAGGCACCAGGTACCCCGGCTGCCGGTATATTGTAGTACACCCATATACTGTACCTATGTCTAGTAGTGTCTCTGATCTGCGTCAGTATGTCTAGTAGTGTCTCTGATCTGCGACAGTATGTCTAGTAGTGTCTCTGATCAGCGTCAGTATGTCTAGTAGTGTCTCTGATCAGCGTCAGTATGTCCAGTAGTGTCTCTGATCTGTGTCAGTATGTCTAGTAGTGTCTCTGATCTGCGTCAGTATGTCTAGTAGTGTCTCTGATCTGCGACAGTATGTCTAGTAGTGTCTCTGATCTGCGACAGTATGTCCAGTAGTGTCTCTGATCTGTGTCAGTATGTCTAGTAGTGTCTCTGATCTGTGTCAGTATGTCTAGTAGTGTCTCTGATCCGTGTCAGTATGTCTAGTAGTGTCTCTGATCCGCGTCAGTATGTCTAATAGTGTCTCTGATCTGTGTCAGTATGTCTAGTAGTGTCTCTGATCTGCGTCAGTATGTCTAGTAGTGTCTCTGATCTGCGTCAGTATGTCTAGTAGTGTCTCTGATCTGCGTCAGTATGTCTAGTAGTGTCTCTGATCTGCGACAGTATGTCTAGTAGTGTCTCTGATCCGCGTCAGTATGTCTAGTAGTGTCTCTGATCCGCGTCAGTATGTCTAGTAGTGTCTCTGATCTGTGTCAGTATGTCTA